>NW_020169847.1:430146-434814 GCF_002117355.1 Postia placenta MAD-698-R-SB12 | reverse complement strand
CGCACAGACCAGCTGCGCACGGACCAACGCGCACAGCCTGCCCTTAACCTCCCCTGTATATAAACCGGCCTCTGCTGCCCTAGGGACCTCAGTTTCGACCTCTTGTCCCTAGGTCAGTAAGCATCCTTTGTATTCCTTTTCTTACCTCACTAATATATTACCTTGTCCCTAGCCTTAGGTTTGAGCGTTGCTCACCATCGCTTCGGTAAGAACCAGTCGAACGCCCCCAGCTTTCAGGTTTTCCTCTGTCGCTCGACCTCAAGTCGCGACATTAGGTCGAAACTCCCCACAGCTGCCGGCGTTCCATCGGGACCCACACACTTACATTCACTTCCTATAGGTTGGGTGGTGCGCACCCTTACTGTACCCTACGATACCTAGATAGCATACTATACATCGCCACCACTTAGGGGACGAACTCTTCAGTACCTGCACTTCAGTGGGCGGTACTTGTCCTCACGGACGCGTGGCTGAGGTTCCTGCTGCATACTAGCCAAAAGCAGTACTGGGCCCCACGTGAACTGCGAACCCTAGTGTTACCTTGGGCGCCGTAGGTGTAAGCTAGCTAGCACGGCCTTTCGTAGCACGCGCACCTCCCCTTCCTCCCCCCATCAACGTGGCTGACGAATTCTTCGACTGCTCTCGACTTGAGCACGCCTTCGACACCCAGGAGCAGGTCGACGTCTCTCGTGACGACCCGAACAGCAACGGAGACAGAGCTCCTTTCTTCATCTGTGATCGGCAACCGTGCCCTAATCGCACTCCACGGTCCATCACTGTTGACGAAGGACACTTCGTGCCAATCCGACGAGTCCAACACCCCAGAGGCCCTGCACTCCGGTATGCTGGCACCTCGAGATCTACATCTTGCCACGTCACTCCCGTCCCATCCCGACCTGCCTCGCCAGGCACCCGCATCCCCCAACCTGTCGCCAGTACAGGTCAAGCACGAGGAGATCCCTATCTCCCTCGAGGAACTGAGGCAGTCGCACAGCCTTCAGCGACCCCTCAAGCGATCCCCCAGCCCTCCCTGGGGCCGCGGCTAGAAAGGCCTCCCAAGACCGAGCCCCGCGACACTCCGCCGCATTCTTGGGCCAGCTCGTCGTCAGCGGTCACCGCCTCGACTCCAGTCCCTGTCCTACGTAACCCCGCCTCCGGGCTTCCTCAACCGACTTCACCGCCGTCGCCGCCGCGAGGCTGCTCAAGCACTCGTTCCCCGAGAAGTCCGCCCGGTGGACAGTCACAACAGTCGCCTTCGTCCGCGGGCAGTCCTTCGTCCCCCTCGTCGCCGATAATGTCCTCTCCCGCTGCCGTCCCTGATAAGGAGACGTTGAAACTCCTCCTCCCGCTCCACTACGATGGCAAGACCGTCATCGAGTGCAACTGGTTCCTGTCGCAGCTGCGCATCTACTGGCTGATCAACACATCGTTGACCACCATCGAGCTCAAGGTGCAGGTTGCACTTAGCCTGCTCGACGGAGACGCCCGCGCTTGGGCCACTCCCTACTTTGCTCAGCTTGTGTCAGTACAGATAGGAGTACAAGGGGCCACGACCCCATTCGCAAACGAAGCGGCCTTTGCCACCGCCTTCAGGGCCTGCTTCGGAAATCTCGACGACGAGGCGGCAGCACAAGTAGAGCTGGCAAAGCTCTGCGCGGATAAGTCAGTCCGCGAAAAACACACCGCCGCGGAGTTCTCCGCGCTGTTCAAGGGTCCGGCGGACCGCTCCGGGTATGGGGACCTGGAGCTACACGACAAGTACCTGAGCGGCATCCCCTCCCGCGTCTACCGCAAGATCGAGCTCGAGACCTTCGCCACGTGGCAAGCAGCTGAGAAGCGCGCCACCGAGGTCGAGCAGATCCTCGATATCAGCCGGGCCCGTAGGCCCGAGCTAAATAACTTCTTCTCGGCCCGAGGTCAAGGACGCGGTGGGGCACGTGGTGGTGCACCCTCGACGCACGCAGCTTCGGCCAGCATCAATGCGGCCGTCGGAAAAGGAAACTTCCCCGGCACATGCTTCGGCTGTGGGAAGCAAGGGTACCGACGCTTTGAGTGCCCCAATTGTAAGGACAAGCCTTACACAAAACGCGCTGACACGCAGGCTACGGTTGCCTCGGGATCCACCCAGGCCGCGACAAGCGCCCCTGTCACGACATCACCCTCGGCAAGTATAAGTGCCGCTTCAGCGAAATCCGAGCAATCGGAGCTGGCGGACTTAATGGCACAGGTGAAGTCGATGCGCGAGGAGCTCGAGCACTATCGGGCGATGAAGGAGGAGGGTTTTTGATCCGGTCCGCGCTTCGTGCCGCACGCATCGGGCCGCGAGTATCATCTTGTAACAAGTATAATGTATTGTCTACTGCGATGGTGTACGAATTGGACCAGGGGTCCCAACATTTTCACATCCCAGTACGACTTCAAGGGAAAAGACAGCACAAGGACATAATCGCTATGGTGGACAGTGGAGCCACCACAAAGTTTATCAACAAGCGATTCATTGAAGAGAATAAGGTACAGACGCGGAAGCTAAAAGAGCCGATTCCGCTCTACAATATCGACGGCACCCTGAATAAAGATGGAAGCATCTCAGAAGTAGCAGTACTACAGATGCAAATAGGAGAACACGTCGAGAAGACGGTGTTTACGGTCACGGACATCGGTCCAGAGGATGTGATCGTCAGGTTGGATTGGCTACGCGAGCACAACCCCGAAATAGATTGGGAGAAGGGCTCCCTCAAATTGTCGCGATGCCCTGAAACGTGTAGCGCCAGGAGGACTGGCCGAATGGAGCAAGCAGCGACTGCGCGTGATACGGGGGTCAGGCCCACGGCGCGCAGGCGTTCGCCGAAGTCCAAACGGTCGGTCATAGGTGCCTGCCGGAGCAAGGTGCTCCCGGACTTCGAACCCGAAGAAGATTCGGTGGAAGTAGAATGGGATGAGGCTGACTTGATCGAAGCCTGGGAGCAGGGTATCACACTTCCCGGCGCCCCTCAGCTGTTCGTCGCAGCAGGGCACACGTATTCCCAGCTGTTCGCTGAGGAAGAGATCAAGAAGAAGGTCGTTAAGACCGCCGAGGAGTCGGTACCCAAACAGTACCACGAGTTTCTGGAGGTCTTCTCGAAGGAAGCATCAGAACGGCTACCCGAAAGGAAGCTGTACGATCATGCGATCGAACTCGTGCCCGGCTACTCCACGTTTCATTCAAAGGTCTACCCATTGTCGAGCAACGAGCAGGAGGAACTGGACAAGTTCCTAAAAGAGCAGTTAGCGAAGGGCTACATACGGGAGTCGAAGTCGCCAATCTCATCCCCCTTCTTCTTCATCAAAAAGAAGGAAGGGACGCTTCGACCCGTGCAGGACTACCGCCGGTTGAACGCGATCACGGTCAAAAATCGTTATCCCTTGCCGTTGATCGCCGAGATGGTGGATAAGCTCCGCGGCGCTACACTCTTCACGAAGTTCGATGTCCGATGGGGATACAATAACGTCCGGATCAAAGCCGGTGATGAGTGGAAGGCGGCCTTCGTGACTAACCGGGGGCTGTACGAACCCCTGGTGATGTTCTTCGGTCTCACCAATTCCCCCGCAACCTTCCAGGCGATGATGAACGAGATCTTCCACGATCTCATCGTCGGTGGCAAGGTCCTCGTATACCTGGATGACATACTCATTTTCTCCACCAACAAGGAGGAGCATGAAAAGGTCACACGCGAGGTCCTACGCCGCCTTCAGGATAACGATCTGTTCCTGAAGCCTGAGAAGTGCGAATGGGACGTTCCCAAGGTCGACTACGTCGGCTATGTGTTCGGTGGCGATGAGGTGGCGATGGATCCCGCGAAGCTCAAAGGAATTAATGAATGGCCGGTACCCCGGAACAAGAAAGATGTTCAGAAGTTCCGGGGGTTCTCCAACTTCTACCGCCGCTTCATTAAGGACTTCGCTAAGATCTCGCGACCACTCGACCGGCTCACAGGGAATGACCCATGGCATTGGGGCGAGGAAGAGCAGCATGCCTTTGATGAGCTCAAACGGCTCTTCGCGACGACTCCAGTCTTGGCGCTGTACGACCCTAATCAGGAGACGCGCATTGAGGTCGACGCTTCGGGTTACACCACTGGCGGCGTATTGATGCAGAAGCAGGATGACGGCAAATGGCACCCTATTGCCTTCCGATCCCATGCGATTGTCACGAGTTGGTACGGCGCCTAGCCGTTTTTTAATTTTTCCTTTTCGCGGGCTCGAACCCGCGACCTCTGTACTACCTGCCTGATATGGACGCGTCACTATCTACTGTACGATTAGATTAGATGGGGCAGCAGCGCACGGCACAGCTCGGGCCCCGCTGACACAGCCGCTCTGACTCACCGGCCCCCGGGGCCGCGTCGGCATGCTGTGCACGGACCAGCTGCGCACGGACCAACGTGCACAGCCGGCCCTAATCTCCCCATGTATATAAGCCGGCCTCTGCTGCCCTAGGGACCTCAGTTTCGACCTCTTGTCCCTAGGTCAGTAAGCCCCCAGTTGTATTCTCTTTGCTTACTTAACTAATATACTATCTTGTCCCTAGCCTTAGGTTTGAGTCACTGCTCACCATCGCTTCGGTGAGACTTAGTCGGACGCCCCCAGCTCCTTTTAGGTTTCCCCTGTCGCTAGACCTCAAGTCGCGAC
>NW_020169847.1:424146-428766 GCF_002117355.1 Postia placenta MAD-698-R-SB12 | reverse complement strand
CGGTGGGGCACGTGGTGGTGCACCCTCGACACACGCAGCTTCGGCCAGCATCAATGCGGCCGTCGGAAAAGGCAACTTCCCCGGCACATGCTTCGGCTGTGGGAAGCAAGGGTACCGACGTTTCGAGTGCCCTAACTGTAAGGACAAACCTTACACAAAACGCGCCGACGCGCGGGCTACGGTTGCCTCGGGATCCACCCAGGCGGCGACAAGCGCCCCCGTCACGACATCACCCTCGGCAAGTATAAGTGCCGCTTCAGCGAAATCCGAGCAATCGGAGCTGGCGGACTTAATGGCACAGGTGAAGTCGATGCGCGAGGAGCTCGAGCACTATCGGGCAATGAAGGAGGAGGGTTTTTGATCCGGTCCGCGCTTCGTGCCGCACGCGTCGGGCCGCGTATATCTTGTAATAAATATAATGTATTGTCGACTGCAATGGTGTATGAGTTGGACCAGGGGTCCCAGCACTTTCACATCCCAGTTCGACTCCAAGGGAAAAGACGGCACAAGGACATAATCGCTATGGTGGACAGCGGAGCCACCACGAAGTTCATCAACAAGCGATTCATTGTAGAAAATAAGGTGCAGACGCGGAAGTTAAAGGAACCAATTCCGCTGTATAATATTGACGGCACCCTGAACAAGGACGGAAGCATCTCGGAGGTAGCAGTGCTACAGATGCATATAGGAGAGCACGTCGAAAAAACGGTGTTCACGGTCACGGACATAGGTCCAGAAGATGTGATCGTCGGGTTGGATTGGCTGCAAGAGCACAACCCCGAAATCGATTGGGAGTCAGGCTCCCTGAAACTATCACGATGCCCTGAAACGTGTAGTGCCAGGAAGACTGGCCGGATGGAGCAAGCAGCGACTGCGCGTGATACGGGGGTCAGGCCCACGGCGCGCAGGCGCTCGCAGAAGTCCAGACGGTCGGTCATAGGTGCTTGCCGGAGTAAGGTACTCCCGGACTTCGAACCCGAGGATGATCCGGTGGAGGTAGAGTGGGACGAAGCTGACTTGATCGAGGCCTGGGAGCAGGGTATCACGCTTCCCGGCGCCCCTCAGCTGTTCGTCGCAGCGGGGCACACGTATTCCCAGCTGTTCGCTGAGGAAGAGATCAAGAAGAAGGTCGTCAAAACCGCCGAGGAGTCGGTACCTAAACAGTACCACGAGTTCCTGAACGTCTTCTCCAAAGAAGCGTCAGAACGGCTACCCGAAAGGAAGCCTTATGATCACGCGATCGAACTCGTACCCGGCTACTCGACGTTCCATTCGAAGGTGTATCCCCTGTCAAACAACGAACAAGAGGAACTGGACAAGTTCCTAAAAGAGCAGTTGGCGAAAGGCTACATATGGGAGTCGAAGTCACCCATCTCGTCCCCTTTCTTCTTCATCAAAAAGAAAGAGGGAACACTTCGACCCGTGCAGGACTACCGCCGATTGAACGCGATCACGGTCAAAAATCGTTACCCCTTGCCGTTGATCGCCGAGATGGTAGATAAGCTCCGCGGTGCCACGCTCTTCACCAAGTTCGATGTCCGATGGGGATACAACAACGTCCGGATCAAAGCGGGTGACGAGTGGAAGGCGGCCTTTGTAACTAACCGGGGGCTGTACGAACCCCTGGTAATGTTCTTTGGCCTCACTAATTCCCCCGCAACCTTCCAGGCCATGATGAACGAGATCTTCCACGATCTCATCGTCGGCGGCAAGATCCTTGTGTACCTGGACGATATACTCATCTTCTCCACCAATGAAGAGGAGCATGAGAAGGTCACACGCGAGGTTCTGCGCCGCCTTCAGGATAATGATCTATTCCTGAAGCCTGAGAAATGCGAATGGGACGTTCCCAAGGTCGACTATGTCGGCTATGTGTTCGGTGGCGATGAGGTAGCGATGGATCCCGCGAAGCTAAAAGGAATTAATGAGTGGCCGGTACCCCAGAACAAAAAGGATGTCCAGAAGTTCCGGGGGTTCTCCAATTTCTACCGCCGTTTCATTAAAGACTTCGCTAAGATCTCGCGACCACTCGACCGGCTCACAGGAAACGACCCCTGGCATTGGGGCGAAGAGGAGCAGCACGCCTTCGACGAGCTCAAGCGGCTCTTCGCGACGACTCCAGTCCTAGCACTGTACGACCCCAATCGGGAGACGCGCATTGAGGTCGACGCCTCAGGATATGCCACTGGCGGTGTGTTGATGCAGAAGCAGGATGATGGCAAATGGCATCCTATTGCCTTCAGATCCCATGCGATGGACCCGGCACAGCGGAACTACGAGATCTACGATAAGGAGATGCTCGCGATCATCGAAGCACTGGACGACTGGCGCCACTATCTCGAGGGCCTACCCAATCAGTTCGAGATCGTGACCGATCATAAGAATCTCGAGTACTGGCGCACGTCACAGCACCTCACGCGTCGTCAAGCGCGATGGTCACTGTTCCTGGCTCGCTTCGACTTCCGCATCACGCACAAGGCCGGGACGTCCAATGGAAAGGCTGATGCCCTGTCGCGACGATCAGATCACCAGATCGGCGATGAGGACGATAACACCGATCAGGTAGTTCTCAAGCCAGAGCGCTTCCGCATCGCCTCCGCCAGGCGCGGTCATGCCTCGGTGACGGCTGATCAGTCGCTTCTGAAGCGCATCAGGGAGTGTTCAGAGAAGGATCGGGAGGTGGCCGAGGCACTTGAAAAGGTGCAGGACCTCGGGCCGCCCCGACTACAAAGGGGTTTTGAGGAGTGGAATGCCGAACAAGGGCTCCTGCTGTTCCGCGGGTGCGTGTACGTCCCAAAGAATGCGGAGCTCCGGCGGGATATAGTCAAGATCCACCACGACTCGCCGATCGCCGGCCATGGCGGTCGAGCCAAAACCCTGGAGCTCGTATCACGGAACTACTGGTGGCCAGGAATGTCTAAATTCGTCAATGAGTACGTAAGCACCTGTGACGTGTGCAACCGTACCAAGACATTCCCAGCCAAGCCCCAGGGTCCGCTGAAGCCGAACGAGATCCCCGAGCGCCCGTGGCAGATCATCACGACCGATATGATCGTCGGCTTGCCGAAGTCTGATGGATTTGACTCGATCCTGGTCACCGCCGACCGCTTCACCAAGCAGGTCCACTTCTCGGCCTGCCATGAGACCCTGACGGCAGAAGGTGCGGCAGACCTGTACATCCGCGACGTGTTTAAGCATCATGGGGCCCCGGCCAAGGTCATATCAGACCGAGGTCCCCAGTTTGCTTCGAAGTATCTCCATGCGGTGTACAAGGGGCTAGGGATCGAGCCGGCGCTATCCACAGCGTTCCACCCCCAGACAGACGGCCAGACTGAGCGCTGGAATCAGGAGATCGAACAGTACCTGCGCGCCTTCACAAGCCACAGGCAGGATGATTGGGCGAAGCAGTTGCCGCTCGCGGAGTTTGCATTGAACAACCGAGTTCACTCCGCGACCGGGCACTCCCCTTTCTACCTGCATCAAGGGTACAATCCTGAGATCCAAGTGCGGATCAATCCGATGTCTGCGATGCCCGCGGCCGCTGATCGGCTCAAAATCCTGAAGGAGATTCGCGACGATACGCGCTCTGCGCTCGAGCTGTCGGCCGAGCGTATGAAAGTATACTACGACAAGCACGTGCAACAGGCACCGGTCTTTGCACCGGGGGACAAGGTCTGGCTTGATGCCCGGAACCTTAAGCTGAAACAGCCGAGCAAGAAGCTCAGTCCCAAACGCCTCGGACCTTATGCCGTGCGGCGAAAGCTCGGAGACCTGGATTACGAATTAATCCTGCCGAAGTCGGTGCCGGTGCACCCAGTATTCCATGTCTCCTTGCTGAGCAAGTACACGCGTAGCGATATCCCGGGCCGGGAGCCGGAGGAGCCGCCTGCGATTGAGGTTGAGGGCGACGAGGAGTACGAGGTTGAACGGATCAAAGATTCGAGGATCTTCCGGCGTCAGCTGCAGTACCTCGTCAAGTGGAAGGGTTATGACGATTCGCATACGTCATGGGAACCGGTGATACGACCTACGAAACCCTAACCCCTAACCTGGGTGCGACCTAAAGGGACTAGAGAGACGGCTTATAGTCTAATGAGAGGGGAGTTAGCAGCAAGGTGTCCCGCGGTTTGAGTGAACACGAGAAACGCCCTTGGGAAAGGTTACGAACAAACGGGTAGGTTCGAGGTGGCTTCGACACGTCGTCGAAGCTACTCGGAAGCTGTGGAAAGTTAGCGACGATCGAAGCTCGGCAGAGCTCTTCGATGTATCGTAGAAGGAAGGGACACGACTCGATAGGGTGTACTTAGCTAGGGCGCGGTTCGCAGTTTCTTCGACAATAGTCGAAGTCGAAGGGTTCGTCGAGACGGTATCGACGAGTAACGCAGTGGACGAGGTTTCGAAGTTACGCAGCTAGGGACGAAGTGACGCAGTTGAAAGTTTAGACGCGGGGCGAACTCGACTTATGAGCTCTGAACTCGAGGGGGGGAACGGATCTTGTATTTTTAGAGAGAAGTACGACAGGTTTTATACTACACAGGACGCTACGACTATTCGAGAGTGGCATACGAGTACAAGGGGCTTTGCATTGTTCCTCAAGAAGCTGCCTCACCGAGGGGCACA
>NW_020169847.1:417685-419504 GCF_002117355.1 Postia placenta MAD-698-R-SB12 | reverse complement strand
CGTTCGATGAAACTCGAGCACGTCGTCGAGCTTCGCATCTGCGAGTTGCGCTTGCTCCGATCGAGGCACTAGCTCGTAGCTATCCTCCTCCCTATTGAAATCTGAGCCGTCCTCGGCTCGGGCATTGGTGAAGATGGCACGCATCTGGACGGACGGGAGGGGCTGAATCTGGTGAACGAAGGAATGCATCTGGTCGATCCAATCGTCGAACTCTTCGTCGACCTCGTCTTCGATGACATCACCGGGTTGAGCTGTGCGTCGAGAGAGACCGTCGGGGCCGTGCATTGTACCGGGGACGTGGACGAGCGTGAAATGAAATGTGAGAATCGAGACGATCCACCGGTTGATACTCGCGCTTGGTGCTATGTCCGGATTCTTCAGCATACCCTTGATGTACCGAGCATCGACTTCGACAATGAGGTTCCGAACGCCGATCAGGTAGAGTCGAAGGGATCGTAGTGCGCGGAATAGGCCGTAGATCTCGAGCTTCGGCTGTGAAAACCTTCGTTCGCGATCGTTGAGCGTAATCGAGCCGAACCTGCTGTAGTAACGGACTCGCGTGTTGGCTTCGTCGCACTGACAGAGGTGATATCCGACGGCGATGAACGACGTGTCGACTGCGAGAATGACGGGAGAGGGGGAATCATAACTAATTGCTCGGAGTGCGGGGGATGAGAGTAGCGCGTCCTTGAGGTCTTCCTGCGCCGCGATCTGCTCCGGACCGAACTCGAACTCGACGTCCTTCCTCGTGAGGCGCACGAGTGCGTCGGCGCGGTGAGCGAAATTACGGATGAAGATACGAACGACGCCGATGGTCCCGAGGAACGCTCGAACGTCGGATAGAGTAGCGCATGGACCCCAGTTGCGTATCGCAGCGACGCGAGAGTCGTCAGGGAGGCGTCCGTGAGGAGTGCAGCGATGTCCGACCACCATAATTTCTCGAGCGATGAGGACGCTCTTGACTCCAGAGAAGGTACCTCCGGCGTAGCGCATTCGAGTGACTATGCGATTCATGTTCTCGAAATGTTCCCATACGAAGCGTCGAATGCCGGGGTTCGAAGGGAGTCGCTCGTCGTCGTAGTCGGATTCGGGACCCTTGACGGGAACGTCGTCGACGTAGGGCACCGTAACGTGCGGAATCTCGGGCTGCAGGATGTAGGTGACGTCGTCGTGGAAGATCGGGACTGAGTTCGTCCAACCCATCGGGAGTGTGACCAGGCGCATGGCTCCGTAGGGTGTCTGGAACGTCGTTAGATCTCTCGAAGACTCGGCGATGAGTCGTTCGTCGTAGCCGACGTAGAGGTCGAGCATGCCGCCGCATGGTCTTCCTCCGAATTGTTCTGCGAGATATTCGGGTGTCGGCGGTACACCAGAATGTTGGATCGTGACTGCATTGAGGGGCTCGAGGGAATGGACGAGTCGAAGCGATTTACCGTCCTTCTTGACGACACAGAACCACCGCGATCGATACGATGAGTTCGATGGCTCGTAGACTCCGGCGGCGATCTTTCGCTTGATCACCGCGCAGACCTCGTTGTAGATCCCGGGCGGAATGGGGATATTCTTCTGCACCCAGGGCGTGTGAGGAACGACGGGGAAATCGATGGGGGGGAAGTACTCGGGCTTGAAGCATCCGCGCTCGTCGTCGGTCCAGGCGAAGGCTTCGTTGTGCAGGCACATGAAGTGGTGGAGGACTCGACGTTCTTCGGGGAGTAGGAAGTCGCCGTCGTGAAGCTTATTCGTTGCTTCGAAGCGTTCGAGTGTGTACCGACCGGTAGGTTTGAACGGCGGGGGGTCGGTCGAAAGCTTGGGCATGATG
>NW_020169847.1:409795-412772 GCF_002117355.1 Postia placenta MAD-698-R-SB12 | reverse complement strand
CGCCTAGCCTGTTTTTTAATTTTTTCCTTTTCGCGGGCTCGAACCCGCGACCTCTGTACTACCTGCCTGATATGGACGCGTCACTATCTACTGTACGATTAGATTAGATGGGGCGGCAGCGCACGGCACAGCTCGGGCCCCGCTGACACAGCCGCTCTGACTCACCGGCCCCTGGGGCCGCGTCGGCATGCTGTGCACGGACCAGCTGCGCACGGACCAACGTGCACAGCCGGCCCTAATCTCCCCATGTATATAAGCCGGCCTCTGCTGCCCTAGGGACCTCAGTTTCGACCTCTTGTCCCTAGGTCAGTAAGCCCCCAGTTGTATTCTCTTTGCTTACTTAACTAATATACTATCTTGTCCCTAGCCTTAGGTTTGAGCACTGCTCACCATCGCTTCGGTGAGACTTAGTCGGACGCCCCCAGCTCCTTTTAGGTTTTCCCCTGTCGCTAGACCTCAAGTCGCGACAGCGATGGATCCGGCACAGCGGAATTACGAGATCTACGATAAGGAGATGCTTGCGATCATCGAAGCACTAGATGATTGGCGCCACTACCTCGAGGGGTTACCCAATCAGTTCGAGATCGTCACCGATCACAAGAACCTCGAGTACTGGCGCACGTCTCAGCATCTCACGCGTCGCCAAGCCCGCTGGTCACTGTTCCTAGCTCGCTTCGACTTCCGCATCACACACAAAGCCGGAACGTCCAACGGAAAGGCTGATGCCCTATCGCGCCGATCAGACCATCAAGTCGGCGATGAGGACGATAACACCGATCAGGTGGTCCTCAAGCCAGAGCGCTTCCGCATCGCCTCCGCCCGGCGTGGTCACGCCTCGGTGACGGCCGATCAGTCGCTTCTGAAGCGCATCAGGGAATGTTCGGAGAAAGATCGGGAGGTGGCCGAGGCACTTGAAAAGGTGCAGGACCTTGGGCCGCCCCGACTGCAAAGGGGTTTTGAGGAATGGAACGCCGAGCAAGGGCTTCTGCTGTTCCGCGGGTGCATGTACGTCCCAAAGAATGCGGAGCTCAGGCGGGATATCGTTAAGATCCACCACGACTCGCCGATCGCCGGCCATGGCGGTCGAGCCAAAACCCTGGAGCTCGTATCACGGAACTACTGGTGGCCAGGAATGTCTAAATTCGTCAATGAGTACGTAAGCACCTGTGACGTGTGCAACCGTACCAAGACATTCCCAGCCAAGCCCCAGGGTCCGCTGAAGCCGAACGAGATCCCCGAGCGCCCGTGGCAGATCATCACGACCGATATGATCGTCGGCTTGCCGAAGTCTGATGGGTTCGACTCGATCCTGGTTACCGCCGACCGCTTTACCAAGCAGGTACACTTCTCGGCCTGTCATGAGACCCTGACGGCAGAAGGTGCGGCAGACCTGTACATCCGCGATGTGTTCAAGCATCATGGGGCCCCAGCCAAGGTCATATCAGACCGAGGTCCCCAGTTCGCTTCGAAATATCTCCATGCGGTGTACAAAGGACTCGGGA
Organism: Postia placenta MAD-698-R-SB12; assembly: GCF_002117355.1. Classification (NCBI taxonomy): domain Eukaryota; kingdom Fungi; phylum Basidiomycota; class Agaricomycetes; order Polyporales; family Adustoporiaceae; genus Rhodonia; species Rhodonia placenta. The sequence continues at coordinate 411,270 of NW_020169847.1, read as the reverse complement.
TCGAGCCGGCGCTGTCTACAGCGTTTCATCCTCAGACAGACGGCCAGACTGAGCGCTGGAATCAGGAGATCGAGCAGTACCTGCGCGCTTTCACAAGCCACAGGCAAGATGACTGGGCAAAGCAGTTGCCGCTCGCGGAGTTCGCATTGAACAACCGAGTTCACTCCGCGACCGGGCACTCCCCTTTCTACCTGCATCAAGGGTACAATCCTGAGATCCAAGTGCGGATCAATCCGATGTCTGCGATGCCTGCGGCCGCTGATCGGCTCAAAATCCTGAAGGAGATTCGCGACGATACGCGCTCTGTGCTCGAGCTGTCAGCCGAGCGTATGAAAGTGTACTACGACAAGCACGTGCAACAGGCACCGGTCTTTGCGCCGGGGGACAAGGTCTGGCTTGATGCTCGAAACCTTAAGCTGAAACAGCCGAGCAAGAAGCTCAGTCCCAAGCGCCTCGGACCATATGCCGTGCGGTGGAAGCTCGGAGACCTGGATTACGAATTAATCCTGCCGAAGTCGGTGCCGGTGCACCCGGTATTCCATGTCTCCTTGCTGAGCAAGTACACGTGTAGCGATATCCCGGGCCGGGAGCCGGAGGAGCCACCTGCAATCGAGGTTGAGGGCGACGAGGAGTACGAGGTTGAGCGGATCAAGGATTCGCGGATCTTCCGGCGTCAACTACAGTACCTCGTCAAGTGGAAGGGTTATGACGACTCGCATACATCATGGGAACCGGCGCGCAATGTTACCAATGCGCCGGCCCTCATAGCCGACTTCCACCGGAAGAACCCGAATGCCCCTCGTCGCCTCAATGCTGCTACCTTTGGTGGTCTCAACTTCCAGCCAATGCCTTTGCCGCTGACTGAAGCACGCTGCCGCTCCGGGTGGGAGATGGGCAAGGGCGCCTCGCATGAGGTCATGCGCCGTTGAGGGGGGGGTAATGTCACGAGTGTCACGAGTTGGTACGGCGCCTAGCCGTTTTTTAATTTTTCCTTTTCGCGGGCTCGAACCCGCGACCTCTGTACTACTTGCCTGATATGGACACTTCGTTATCTACTGTACGATTAGATTAGATGGGGCGGCAGCGCACGGCACAGCTCGGGCTCCGCTGACACAGCCGCTCTGACTCACCGGCCCCCGGGGCCGCGTCGGCATGCTGTGCACGGACCAGCTGCGCACGGACCAACGCGCACAGCCTGCCCTTATCTCCCCATGTATATAAACCGGCCTCTGCTGCCCTAGGGACCTCAGTTTCGACCTCTTGTCCCTAGGTCAGTAAGCCCTCACTTGTATCCTTACTTACCCTTTACTAACTAATACATTTCTTGTCCCTAGCCTTAGGTTTGAGCCTAGCTCACCATCGCTTCGGTAAGATAAGTCGAACGCCCCCAGCGTTTGGTTTTCCCCTGTCGCTCGACCCTAAGTCGCGACATTAGGTCGAAACTCCTCAACGCTGCCGGCGTTCCGAAAACACTC
>NW_020169847.1:390968-404390 GCF_002117355.1 Postia placenta MAD-698-R-SB12 | reverse complement strand
AGATTAGATAGGGCGGCAGCGCACGGCACAGCTCGGGCTCCGCTGACACAGCCGCTCTGACTCACCGGCCCCCGGGGCCGCGTCGGCATGCTGCGCACAGACCAGCTGCGCACGGACCAACGTGCACAGCCTGCCCTAATCTCCCCATGTATATAAGCCGGCCTCTGCTGCCCTAGGGACCTCAGTTTCGACCTCTTGTCCCTAGGTCAGTAAGCCCTCATTTGTATTCTTTCTTACCCTACTAACTAATATACTTTCTTGTCCCTAGCCTTAGGTTTGAGCCTCGCTCACCATCGCTTCGGTGAGAACCAGTCGGACACCCCTCGCTTCTAGATATTTCCCTGTCGCTTGACCTCAAGTCGCGACACAGTAGTGATGCCACTTTGAGGAATGCAGCGCCACTCACAGCGGCTGCAATCAAATATGGGAGCATCTGGTACATGGACAAATCCCGGAAATCACCGTCAGCAGACCCACAAGACGCAGCACGAGTTCCATGTTTACCACCACCATTACCATAGCGAACATGAAAGCACCCTGCGAACACTCTGACCTAGACTGTAAGGCGACAGGAGAGATGGATTCAGGAGATAGAAACTTCATATGGTAGGCGTGCTACTACTAGGCATAGACGAAACACGCTAACACTAGCAGCTGGTTAGCATCATAGGCCCTTGTGGCTGAGAGCGACGTACAGTGTCTCCAGGGACTTTGGAAGTCTTGCACCAATCTTGGCGACGTCCTGGACGCCGCCGCTCTCCCGCTCTGCTATGGAAATGACTCTTGGCACCGTGCAGTGCCGTGGTCTTGTCTATAATGAGCTTGTCAGGCTCGATGGCAGTCGGAAAGGGCAGTTGTTCTCCGAGATCTGGATCGAATCGGTATACTGCGAGTGTGGCACATCCTTCTTGAGGCGTAGAGTTGCTTCCGAAGGGGTTCGCGGGTCTAGTCTGACTTGTGTGAGAAATAGCCCTGGAGTGCTGTATGGAGGCGCGTTGTGGAGAAGTCGGTGCTTGAGGTTTGGTTGGCTTTATGCTATAGGTAGGAAATGTTCGTCTTCATGAGCAGAGAAGTACAATGGTCGTACGAACCTCGCCGCTTCGCAGGAAGCCGATTCAAAATCAAACCAAACTCTCCATATCAGCTGAGTTGGACATAGTAATGAGCAGAGTGTAGGCGGGTATAGGATCGTCGCAATGGGGGTATTGGATGCGGATGGTCTGGGATGCAACACGGTTCAAATCAGCCACAACACCGTGGCCAAACAGTCCAAAACACTCATGCAGAACACGCCTTGTCGCGCACACCTAATACGAACTTCTTGAGATTAATGTCCCTAGAGTCATGATGCAGGCCACCGTCGCCCTTCGCGATTGGAAGAGATAAAACAGATCTAGCGACAGTTAGGCATTCATCCATTCTGCTCGAACCCATCATACACTTCGACCCTTATATGTAATAAGGCAGTACGCAACCTTTGCTATGGCCTGTCTGCTGCAGGCCATCCATGATTTTCATTCTGCCTGTAAGCGTAAAGTTATGTCCACAACCAACACACTATATGTCATGGATAAATGGCTCTTCGTGTCCCAAATGTCCAAGCCGAAAAGATTCATGGTCGGCTTCACGGAGCATCTGAAACATCCGCAGGCATTTCAATGCGTGATATCATGTTTTTCCTACAGGTATATATTGAATCAACGATATCGGAGAGTACAACGGAAAAGCCGTACACGCTCATGAGGCTTGCCTAAAACATCGCGCTAGCTCGCATGACAGTGTGCATTTGAGATTTCGTGCAGCACGTTCATCACGTATCTGGCAGAAGATACCCAGACAGGTTGTTGCTCGTTGAAGCCCAAAGGAGCGGAGCGGTTCCTGTTCTGTGATATTTGTATCAAGTCAGTCTGAAAGATCACTGGGAAGTAAGACTCACGGTCCATTGTGCCTTGCATCTTCAAATGCATCGTTCGTGAGGCTATGACATCGGCTGACGCGACACGCCAATAACTCCGCGATGATCTCCATATCTTACAACCTTTGTTGTTAGCACAAATTACAAGGCGAGAGCAGGCCAGGCCTATTTCACAAGCATCGCACAAGACCTTCTGAGCCAGAGCCTATAAATAATAGAAATGTGTAGTCAGGAGACACTACGTGCGAGCCAAGTCCTCCAAGCGGCAGTGGACGTGCTGAGTGATCCAAATTGTTCCAAGTATAACGGTATTCATTAGAGGACTATGATGTCCATCACTACAGGAGAAACGTTGATGGACAGTAGAAGTTAAAGGTAAGTAGGTTCGCGCTATCAACACTAAACCGCATCATCCCAGGCTCCTAGCCCGAGGAAGCATCCATTGCCAAATCGGGAAAGAAGGAAGGAAGGAATATACCGGCATGGGTCCCAATCGGGAACGCCGGCTTTCCGTACCTACTAGATACATGGTCGCTACGTCCCTGTCTATTATACGGAGCATCCTCGCTAAGCCTGCTAATAATGACTACTCGGCACTCCCCGCCGTCGCCTTCGCCCCTGCAGCGCGGCGACCCCAATAAGACCCCCGGCCTCAGCGTCCCGGCTCGGACGCAAGACGGTGGTCAGAGAGGACCAGCCGCATCAGCGCATGGTTGTGCTGAGGCACCACCACGCGCAAGTAATGGCGGAAGGCGAGGGTGCGGTGGGCGGACGATGTGTCGCGCTGTGGTCTCAGACGGCCCCGGAGCAGGGAGAGCTTCGGCGACGAGTCGATGACGTGTTGCAGTAGGGTGTTGCGAGCATCGGCGACGGTAACCTGCAGGGCGGTCACATAGTCGAGCCTGAGGAGGGCACCAAAGTCGACGCCGCCCCCGCACTCAAGGCGCCGGGAAACATGCGCGAGATCCCCCGCCCAGGACGCGTGTCCATCCCGCGCGAGAGCAATGGCCTCGCGTAGCGCACATGCCGCCATTGAGTCCGGAGGCCGTTCGACCAGGTAGCGCATCTTGCAGTTGAGACATGGTGCTCGCCTTGTCGGCTTCGAGGCTCGTATCCGTGGCGAAAAGCGCAGCTTGCGTGTTGCCCTCTTATAAGCAGTGTGCGTTCTTATCTGCAATATTCTTTCCTTCAGGCTAAATCGGGACATTCACCTGTAGCACCGTGGTAGACAGAGTTCCCCAATTCTTGAGACGTACGTCACCGAATGCCAGATGGGGGGTCTTGAGTCCACGAAACTGTGAACTCTGCATCCTCCGTTTCATGGTATCGGATTAGGGCGTTGACACTGATCGCGTCGTCAATGTTGGCCTCACTAGACGTATAGGCGTGACTTCCCTTTACATTATGGCCATGTAATGCCTTACGATTGTTTCTTATTTTGTCTAACGAAGCCAGACGACATGAGTTAGCATTCAGAAAGACTGCGATTCAGAAAGACTGCGATACACGGTGTATTTTACAGCTACTGCAATCTACAACTTTTTTGATGTGTTACCTTCGAAATCAACTACTGACCAGCAAGGAGCGCATACTGTCAGTGCGTAATTATGTTCATATCCGGGCTAATAGGACATACAGTACTTGGCATAGTCGCTTACAATATCGTGGGACATAACGAGAGGACTGTTCATGGCTGGTAAGCTGCGCTCTTGTCCCTCTTCATGGCCTGCAGCATTCGATCTAAGTCGGTACTTTTCTATGGAAGGTACCAGCGAATTCGCGGACTTGATACGATTGTCTATATTGGCCCAAGTTCTTCTGATCGTATGTTCTTTCTCATCTGACATAAGAACGGATGATAGGAAACGAAACCAGAGAGGTCTAGTAACATGACTCGCTACATCCCTTCGCCACGAATCTCGAGAGTCAGATTCTCCATCTGCTATGATTCCTGCGGTTGAGCAGATTTATTCTATGACTTGTGAGCGATTATGTCTCTGCAGTAATCAAAGCGCACCTACGCAATCCATGGAGAATAAAGCGACTGACGCACACGGATGCGACCAGCGGGTTGTACTGCGCGGTCGCAGATGTCTCTGCGGCGCCACTGAACAATGAGGAGATGGCGGGATTCCCAGGGAATGGAGCGTTGACACTTAATCAGCTGGATAGGAGTCGACGTCTAGTCTCAGGCCGGATGTGTCACTGTGCGTGTGCGCGGCAGACGCATTATTTCGATCCGTTGTTCACTAATATGCTCAGGATGACTCACCGGTTGCGCCCCTCACTTTCTTTTTTCTACATCCCGTCTCATCTCCACAAGCCTACCCACACACCCGTGGACGTCCGAAGGAAACGTCGAATCAGGTCGAATCACACAATATGTGTATCTCATCAGGAGGTTCGGGTTCCGCCACACGGTCTGCACATGTATCAAGACACAGAAGTCTTTAATCTCCGATAAGATTGAACCACTATATTTCAAGTGCACGTAGAGGACCACATACATTGACAAGCCAGGACTAGTGTCGGAGACTTTCCCTGAATTCTGTCAGATGACCCTTGCAAACATCCTATCTCGGCTTCAGGACCTCAGGTGCACTTTTCCTTGCGTGTCAAGCGCCTCACCTGAATTGAATTTCTTTTGGATCCAGGAGCTTGGAAGCTGTCAACCTGGCGCATCTTACAGCTTCCGGTCAGCGCCTAGAATAACGTGCCAATCGGAGTTACTCCCAAACTCCCCAACTTGCTGCCGATATCTGACTGATTAGTCGGATGTGTACACGATGTGCGGGTCGAGTCTTCTTCCATTCCTATGTCCCAACTTTATCCAATTAACGTCCAACCGGATTTGTGCTTCACAGTGTTTGGCGATGCCAACTCGTAGGATATAAAAGCGGTCTGCAGTCGAGAACTTGTATCCTCATCGCCTTCAGGAACGCTAGCTGGCACACCATGACCATCCCTACCGGACGCTATTTCATTCAAAACGTTCGCAGCAAGAACCAGCTGCAATTGCCGGACCCCAACGATGGCTCTGCAGTGCAAGCCACATCTGAGGACTCCACGGGAACACTTCCACTGAAGGTTCAGTTCATCTCCGTTCCTTGTACATTGCAAAAGGGACGCTCACATGTCGTATATGCAGTGGAATGTTGTCCAACTCGGTAATGGCAAATACACCATTCAGAATCAAACTCATGCATCGTATGCCAATTGCGGTTTCCGTGCGTCTCAGGGCGACGAAGTTGCTGGCCGGAACGGGCAGCAACAATTTATAATCCAAGAAACCAGGGTTAGGGGACATTACACGTATGCGATCCTTTTATACCGAATGCCACGTAGCTGATGGACATTTAATTTTGATGTGAAAGAATATCGCCATCTGATGCCCAACTATGCTGGGGCCTGCCGGATGATGAGCTAGGCACGCCGGTAAGTCGCATTCAGAGAACATTTGCGCAGGAGGTAGCATTAACTTTGTATTGTAGGTAACTCTTGCATCGGCCTACACTGATTCTCGCAACCATTGGCAATTTATCAGAGCTTGAAGATTGGATTCCTTGTTTACCTGTCAGACATGGGGCCGCCTGGTCTTCGACATGTTGCTCTGATTCTAGTTTGTAACACGAGATACCTGGACCGGCACCTTTGATACACACTTGGTTGAATTCACCGTAGATTATGCGTGATGATTGAAGATCATGCATTCCGCCGCGAGGGTATAAGTGCATGAGACAGCTGAAGACTTACGGCTGCCAGAGACAAAGGCCTTGATTGATCGAAGCTCCTGATTTCGTATCAAGCTGTATCTGCAGTAATGAACTCTTGTGCGCCTTTGGAACGTATAGCCGATACCGTAAACTAGGAGTTCAGGTACTCACTGCAAAGTACATTAGAGGTAAACCTGTTTTGCTAATAAGATTCCCATACTGCCTTTTCGGTACGAGTCATGTGACTCGCCTTCCTCCTTGAGTTGTACGTATGTAGTCCCGGGCCACAGCACCCCATGACCCCACAGTTTGGACCACACATCAAACAGGAAATAGCTTCACTTCTGTGGTTCTGAAAACCAGCAAAATAGTGACAGATTCTAATTCAAATCCACGCCAACCTTGAGCCACAGGTTCGGTTCAGCGACAATTAGATTAGGGCCAAGCTACCTTCGACTAAGGAGCTCAGGGTCACCGCGTCAGATACGATTGCCCTATGATAGCGGTGAACTACGTAAGATAGACAGCTGTCACCAGCATGTTATCATCCACTACGCTCGCATGTCAGTGACAACAATTCAATCTCGAGACAGAATATTGTTCGATTCTAACTGCCAGTGTTGCTCTTTACCCTCTTACGCAGATGTCCTAATCTTTACGGATTTATGCATACACCGGTCTCGTTTTAGACCCCACGTGTGTACGTAAGAGGCTTGATGATATGGACGTAAGTAACTAATCATATTTTGCTCCAAAATAGCTACAATATCCCCAGCTATATACTAGTCGCGCCGTGTCAGCCCGACAGTTCGTTTCATTCGCGGATTCGATTGTCCGAACGGTCCACTGGTGCTCCTTGCGGCCACTTGTCTGTCTCACTGACTTCGTCTACTGAAATACGATGCATGATTCACTGCTACAATCTGGGATCTACACGATATCAAACGTTCAGACCAGGATGATGGTGGCCCTTGGGGATGGTAACGATCTATCCGATATAGTGCAGAGCTCTGGCGGAGAAGATGGACTGCGTCGTAAAGTGAGTGTTCAACGCAGTATTTGTGTGCTCTGTCTACAGGGATGTACGACAGTGGATTATCACTCGCTTGCCGAACGAGCGATATGCCATCATGAATCATCAATACCGTTCAATTGTTGCGAGTATACACAGACCAAAGGATGGCGACGTGATCTTCAGTCGCAATGACAGCAGCCATCACGTTTGGGCGATTGATCATGATCCTGGTCTTAATGAGCTTCGCCGATATGCGTATGTTCTCCGTCCTGCTCAGAAGTGATCTGTGACTAATTTCGCTTGGGGTTCAGTATCAGGACTACTGACGGCTCTAATCTATACTGGAGGTCACGCGATGAGCAGTTGAGGACCCCCGTACGAGTTCTTTGAAATTCTTATGTCTATAACTAACATACGTACAGATTGAACTCGGTATCTCACCAACAGATAAGAGAAACCTGTGGATAATCGAGCCTCAGCCCTCGGAACTACAAACTGTCGCGCCGATGTTGAACGTACATTCGTCTTTACAGCCTGCTCTTGATCTGCTCTACTTCATGCGTGCCCAGCCGAATGACATCGAAGTGAACAAGCACGTGTGTCAGTACCTTGTATCTCGCACACAGCAAGTGTTCCATTTGGTCAACGAAAGCTACTTACACGCGGAGAAGTCGCCTTCTCAGGAACAGCTTGACGATCTGGTATCGTATGTATATTCGCCGACAAATCCGATAAATTCGCCCAATCTGAGCGTCTCTGAAATTCAGCGGCTTGTACCAGGTCCAGACATTTTTGGCATACATGACACGGTCCAATTTTCTCGGGAGTCTTCTGCATGCTGTGGAGATTACGGAACGGGCGAAGGAGGCGCTTCGGCTACTGGATATGCGTGCTACAACCTTCAAAGTACGCAGTACCCCTATTATTGGGATTGCCCTAACTTATCTGCCTGTACAGATTGCAGTTCGCCCTTCTGGAAACGATTTTCGCAAAGCAACTGAACAGGATGAAGACGTCCTCGAACAACTCCTGCGCAAGGTGACACATGGGGATATCCAAAATCGCGAAGCATCGGTACTTCAGGCCTTTGGCCTGAGATCATTCAATCAAAGACAGGCAAAAGAGATTACTCTCGCTATACAACGCGTGCGTAGATCGAAGATAGCCTCTGCAGAAGTGTTGACATACATCAGTATACTGAAGCACATGAGAATGACCACAGTCTGGAAGGCAAACTTCTTGCAGCTAGTATCAGGGTGTTCGAAGCCAAATTCAATCCTAGAGGGAATAACAAATCTTTGAAGCCGCCGAAGTGGGCAATTTCTGAGTTTGAGATCGTCGTCTCGGACATCATTGGCGCAGGGGGATTTTCAACGGTGAAGAAAGCAGTCTGGGACGGCGAGATCGTCGCTGTGAAATATTTGACACACGAAACGTCTCCTAAGGTGACCTTCACGGATTTGCAAACGTGCAGTATGCTTGAAGTTGACTTTCTCGTTATCTAGGAGCTTCAGAAGGAGATTCGTATCTGGAAAGATTTGCGTGTGTCTGCAATCTTTGCAGCTCCAGAATGATGGTTGATTGTAGCATTCAAGGACATCCCCGCGTGTTACAATTTATTGGAGCCTCACTCAATGCGCAAGTCCCTTTTATTGTCTCGGCATTCATGCAAAACGGCAATATCCTCGATTACCTCGGCCGTTTCCACGATGACTTCAAAAAGATTAGACTTGTGAGTAGATGCACGTACTATTCATGACTTCATATGTTGATACTTCTAATGGGTTATCTCGTAGTTGCACGATGTAACTCTGGGCATGATCTATCTACACCGGCAGAGTGTTCTTCATGGCGATCTGAAGCCCGCTAATATCTTAATCGATGACGCTGGACGAGCTCGCATCGCAGACTTTGGTCTCTCCCGTCTTATTGAAAGTTCATCGTCTACCGTTTCCAAACGCAGCAACGTAACTCATTCCAACGATACAATCAAGGGGACTCTCCGATTTATGGCTCCAGAATATCTACGAGGCAAACCGCTCACCAAGGCTTCGGATGTTTATTCGTTTGCAATGACTGTATATCAAGTCAGTATTTTTCTAGTTATCTGAATGATATCATTAGGTTTCATGACAACTACACTTTATAGGTTTTCACAGGCAAATACCCCTTCTACAGCTATATAGATGCGGTGTTTGTGTCAGAAATCTGCCGGAAAAATATTACTCTCGAATATGGCGAGCGTGGCCTCACCGACGACATTAGAGATATGATTCACAAGTGTTCAAACTTCACTTGGGAAGCTAGGCCTGATTTCAAGGAAGTAGAGGAGTCCTTCCAGAGACTCCTTCCAACCAGCGAAGACTCGTTGAGTTCCTTTGATGAAGGCATTGACATATATGGAGATGACGAAACAATGTTCTACGATGCGGTACGAGTAGTCAACTGTTATGAAAAATAATCAGGCTGACTTGAAATGCTCACATAGCGTACGGGCTCCACATCGACGACGTCGAGGGAAGTCAAGTCACCGCAAAATAACGGGGTTCGTGAACTAATCTTCAAATCTCCCGTAATGTATCACTTATGTATTGCAGGTCGAAAGCTGGAGAAGCCTGGACAGACTCGTTCCTCGTGCTGGAAAGCCGTTCGTCGACTTCGACTATACACCCAAATGGAAGAGGGTGGAATGGGGTGCTCCGGGTCAATTCTACCTTGATGAGGTCACCTTTCCCAAGGTGCTCAAGGACAAGCGCTATAAGTATAGGGTCGTCTCCGGATCAACCGATCTGGGTATCAGAGAGCCGTATGATGTCCAGGCAGATGGCTCCCAAAGGATCAATTTCTTGGAGTATAATCAGGGGTATGGAATACGTGATACGAACACGGTGACCGTCTATCTTGTTGATCCGGAGACTGCTACGGAGTACAAGCTGACCCAGAGTCAGTAAACCCTACTAATCTTTTACTATCACTGTGGACAGTTTCGCGCGTATGAGCTTTGTTGTGCATACATAAGGAGGAACGACACTCTTCGAGTGTGTAAAGACAATGAATACCCTACATTTTACCGGAGACTTGTCTCTTCATCCTAACCTCATTCGAGTTTCATCCTCCTTTGCTACGCTCTAAGTATCAGATTGCATTACCAGGGCCGTTGTTGAACGCACTTTCACTTTCTGCGGCGGGATCGGCAACCGACCGCCGCTAGAAGGAGAAGAGGCGAAGACGCTTGGGGGGGGGGGGGGAGAACGAGGGGCGTCCGGGGACTCAGGCATAGGAGAAGGGGATGGCCTAGAGAAATATGGCCGCGACAGACGAACCGTCTGTGTGATATTGACATTTGAAATATGACCGTGAGTCAGTGGTGCATGGAAAACCGATGATCTGATCTACGCATAATTTTCGGGGAGATAGATGTGGTCCAAAAAATAGGCGAAGATGGCGATCCCGAATATAACAATAATGAGAAGCCCAAAGGTGGCGACGAGACCGGCCTGAAAGGCTAACGTGGGTGCAGCTCCATCTGGAAGGATAACCGCAGCACTGTCCGCTTGAAGGAATGATGGCGTACTTCATCGGAGTCGGCCTCTGACTCCTCGTTGTGGCTTGCACTGAGTGCGCGCTTCTTCCGCGGTGGTGGCATGGAAGCACAATCGCTTGAATGAAAGTGATCGATGACCTCCCTATTTTCCATCCACTCTGCCTCCATGTCGACCTCTGAATACCTGCGCTTGAGATACGCCGATCGATGTCGAGGCCTGAAGTGCATCAGAGTGTCGAGAGTGGATGGCGACGCCGGCCTTCCTGACCGCAACGCTTCAATGATGTCACTGGGATTTCCGAATATCCTTTGAGCACCAATAAATGACTAGAAATATGATCGTACTCGTCGTTTTCGGAAGCAAAGACGCCAAAGCTAAAAGGCATAGACTTAGTGACTTTGCTGAGACGAGTTTCACCTCTGATTCTGTTCAGGAATAGGGTAAGAAAGGATGTAGTGGGCCATCGAATATGAACGCAATAGTGCTTTGCGACTGAAATCTCAAGAGCGGGATGTGTCGAGACACAAGAAGCACAGGGTGTATGGTACGTATTTATAGACTGACACAACGTTATTCCAGTACAGCAAGTGGAGAAGATTGTGTCAGATAAGCCATAATGCAAAGGGTTGTCGACCGCTCAAAAGTACGACACACCCACGAGTCGAGATGTATCCATTGTGTCACTCGATTTCCCTTTTACTCTGTGCTCCTTGCTGCGTTCATTGGAAGACTGCTTTCTATTTGCTTTGATGCTAACGTCCCACGATACAGCATCAGCAACGTCGCACCGTAAGCGTGAGAACCCTACACGCCTCTGTCGCTCCTTACCTACCCATGCCCTATGAGGCTGCTTTGAGTCTTAGCTGTAATTTAAACATGTCTGCGTCTTGATCTGATCCGTATTTAATTGTCGTCATGTCTCCCCAGTCCGCGTATTCATCAGCATTGTCTGGAGCAGAATCGACCCCGCCAATACTCACTTTCGAGTGGTGCTGCCAGGCATAATCGCCTCCGCATCGGGGTCGTATCTGTATCTCTAAAGATTGAGGTGTTCATCATCAGACAAGCATGTGAATCTCACGTCAGCATCGGATGCCAGTCTGAAGGAATGTGGTTATCATAGATGTTTAGTCAGCGACATCTCTGGGAGCTGATACTTATTGAGGTGTCACATACGGGAATTAAATATGCGGAACCTCTGCTTGCGTCACTATGCATTCTTGTGTCTGGGCTGTGATCTGTATGCGCTACCATGACATCATGCCCAGATAGGCTGCAGAGATGACCTGCGGCTTATTTTCATTGCATGCATAGCCTAGACCTAGCCACCGCTAGTGATATTCACGTTCTTGCCTTTCTACATTCTCTAAGTAACTCAGGCGACGAAAGCCTCGCGCGAGCCCTACACAGTGATGGATTTGTGTGATGTCTTCCTCGTTGCAGCATAGTACATCCGGTGAACTTCGCTCATGCAATACGAGGCAGTGACGTACTGAAGAGTCCCCACTTCTGATATCAGCGTTCGGAATCGGGATTCGGCCAAGCATCGTCGCAGCCATTCCTAGTTATCTCTCTTTCTTCCCGGAAGACGAGAAGGCCCCGGAGACACAAAAATCTGCTCAAATGAGCGGGATAGGGATCTTGAATGAGAATCATGAGCTTTGTTACGATCCATAGGATGGACAACGAGATATGACAAGTTGTACATGCAGTACGCGTTAGTTTGCGTCGCTAACCATATATGGTCATGGCCGCATGCGTGAAAGGTCTACGACATCCAAACCGGGTAAGTCCTGTTGTGGCTACAGAAATGCGGGTGGCGGCTCTGCCGAAGCTGCAACGACGGATAGTCGCATGTACTGCTTTCAGACGTTAAATTCGATTGACAAATCATGTTCTTACTCGTGGTTATCACATAACTCTGAAACAGAACGCCGGCATTGGTGGCCTGCGCTCAGATGAATAACTCGGGTATTTTCATGAAATCAAACTCCGTCATTCTCCACACCAGCTTGAACGAGGCCCTTTGCTGCGCCGCTGGCTAAATCTAGGAGTACAAATCACTAATACCATTATCATATTGATTCAGTGACAATTTGTGCTTATGTGCAAGTACATTCTCATTCAAGCACTACATCGTTTCGTTTTCGTCCACTCGGCGAGTCCGCTGTGGCGGAAACTCTAATTGAGAATGGTCTCATTTGCTGATACAAGCGCTTCTTGTTCGCCTGGACCTCGTTTTCAATTGGCACTCTCTATGTCTTGCGTTCGCACGCACCAATGCCGTGATCAACAGTGATGTATTAACGGCATGGGTCAGATGTTGGGAAGTAGTCCATAAGGATCGATGAGTCAGGGAGTGACAGTATTAGCAAGTGGGAAAGCGAGAGGCCATCTACATGATGATGAATTACGAGAGACTACCGAAAGCAAACATGAACCGATAGGAAGTGGGCGAAGCCCCCCGCCCCCCTCCCCCTTCGTGGGAAACAATGGGGCAAGGTTCCCGGCGCAGAACACAGGACCATGACCTGTCGGAATCCCGAGTAAGCAGCGATGGGCGGGTGGGCCACCCGGAGCAACCGGGCAGACACCCAGACCAGCCGAAGGCCAGAATGACGGAGAGGGACTCAGACGTGGAGATGGTGCAAGGGTTCTGTCACCCAATGAGGAGGACACGGACTGAAGGCGAGGAGGACAAATGACGAGAAGCGGTCAGTGAAAAGGCGGCAGGTGGAGTGGGAGAGGAAGGGAAGCTAGTCATTGCTCCAATAGCTCGTGAGAGAGGCCGCGCAAGGACGCGTGACTGCAAACACCACAGCCGGATAAGGTGGGGGCATGTCGCGACTTGAGGTCAAGCGACAGGGGAATACCTAAAAGCAAGGGGCGTCCGACTGGTTCTCACCGAAGCGATGGTGAGCGAGGCTCAAACCTAAGGCTAGGGACAAGTAAATGTATTAGTTAGTAAAGTAAGAAAGAATACAAAGGAGGGCTTACTGACCTAGGGACAAGAGGTCGAAACTGAGGTCCCTAGGGCAGCAGAGGCCGGCTTATATACATGGGGAGATTAGGGCAGGCTGTGCGCGTTGGTCCGTGCGCAGCTGGTCTGTGCGCAGCATGCCGACGCGGCCCCGGGGGCCGGTGAGTCAGAGCGGCTGCGTCAGCGGGGCCCGAGCTGTGCCGTGCGTTGCCGTCCCATCTAATCGTAATCGTACAGTAGATAGTGATGCGTCC
>NW_020169847.1:294625-377175 GCF_002117355.1 Postia placenta MAD-698-R-SB12 | reverse complement strand
CGGCAGCGCACGGCACAGCTCGGGCCCCGCTGACACAGCCGCTCTGACTCACCGGCCCCCGGGGCCGCGTCGGCATGCTGCGCACAGACCAGCTGCGCACGGACCAACGTGCACAGCCTGCCCTAATCTCCCCATGTATATAAGCCGGCCTCTGCTGCCCTAGGGACCTCAGTTTCGACCTCTTGTCCCTAGGTCAGTAAGCTCCCCTTTGTATTCCTTTCTTACTTAACTAACTAATATACTATCTTGTCCCTAGCCTTAGGTTTGAGCGCTGCTCACCATCGCTTCGGTGAGATTTAGTCGGACGCCCCCAGCTTTCAGATCTTCCCCTGTCGCTTGACCCCAAGTCGCGACAGATAGGTGAGTGCACGCCGCAGCCTGGTGATGAGAGGGAGCAGGACATTGTCAACGGGCACACAGAGGAAGGTGTCCTCGTCAAGGAGGTCCTCAGGAGCCACACAGAAAACCACCCAGTGGCGGGCATGATGGTGCACGTGGGAGATGCGACCATGGAAGGATGAGTGCCGCTCACGTGGGTCACAGAGTTGAACAGCCATGCCGAGGCGGATGGGATGCAGGCTTGGCTCAGCGAGGAGCCACTTGGAGCGTGCATGGGGGGTGTGGACGCGCGACGCAACAAGAACACGAGGTGCAGGCGGAGTGCCGGACAGTGAGGATGGAGGGGAGGTATCTGGGCGAAGGATACAGGACGCGGAGGTTAAACCGGAGTCAACGCTGACCCAGGAGAACAAACGGTGAAGCCGCAGACGGTCTTCACGCTCGACGAAGCCACCAGCCACAGCCGGGGGGCAAAAGGTAGACATGGGGGATGGTTGAGCGGAAGCAGGAAGAACACACTAAATAGGCGGGAGTAGGCGGTGATGGAGCCCATGGAAGGGTACACTAGCAGGCCTAAGCGAAAGATGGGGGCAAGACAGCCGGTGGGCGAGGCAAAACAGGAGGCAAGGGAACCACACAAGCGAGTGAAGGGCAAGGGACATGGAGCAGAAAGAGTGAGCACAAAGGGAGGGTGAGGTGGGCCAAAAGAAAGACAACACTTAGATAGTGTTCAGATTGTGAGGTGAACGGTGTAGTCAAAAGCAAGCGCAATAACCTCAGCGCTTACTGCCGTGCAGACACAGACAATCGTCTTTGACGCCCACTCGTGCCTCGCCAGCGTCACAGAGTTACTATGTGTTCCATCTTAAGCTCTCGAATCTGTCATGCACTGTGCGACTCACTGCATGCACGCTTCTGCCCGTCTGGTATCCCCGTCGACTGGTCTCGCGAATGTTTCACATTGCAATAACGAAGCTCCGCGGATTGCCACGAGCCCCCAGAGCGATTCGCCGCCGCCTAGAGTTGGCCGCCGGTAGCTCTGCGTTTGTTGTGAGTGACACGTCGTATTTCTGTTGCATCCGGCAACGATCATGTGTTGCAAACATCACACTTAGCACCGAATGACGCTTGCTAGACATTGGGAAATGCACGAGGTCAAAATGACCACCACCAGTTTGCTGTAGAAAAACCAGGCTGTTCATATGCAGCGTCGAAGGTGGCTTCATGCTGTCTCTGCCTTTGGAACAGCCAACCGCAAAAGGCTCCATGACGCAGCATCGTCTTTCCGCGTGGGCCTGACAGAGTGGTTCGTCAAGGCAAAACCTGTAGTGCTCTGTCATATAACTTCAGAATGGATTCGCAAAACTTAAGAGCTTATGTTACTTGTGAATGCGGCTGCTGACGGGTTAGGAGCGCATAAACGTGGTCCCGGGCTCTGTTGGTGCTAACTAGTCGTGTAACACAAAGTCTAGTCATGCGCGATGCTTTGCGGCTAGACGAGGATGCTCGCATAGCTCGATGAGTTCTCTGTTCGCAAGTGTCAGCAACAACTGACGTTCCTCATTATACTGTTCAGATTTCCTGTAGGCTTCTGCCCTGGACGTCTTGTGTATACCAGGACTTCTCCATGGTGCGCGAAGCCAGTAACTTAGCGGCCTCGTTGCAATGCTTGCGATCACTCCGAGCTCTTTGTGCGCGTGTCCTCTGCATGTGGCGAGCGTAGAAGGGCAGAGGGTGGAATACTAGATAGAACGCACCAATATAAGCTACTATATCCGCCGACAGTCTCGAGTGCGCCCCTCAACCTGCGTGTAGCCTACGGAGTGAGTCGCTCTCACTCTGGTCATCATAGATGGCTGTCGAGCGTCGCGCAGGTACCGTGGCCGTCGTCACGACGGAAGGTAAACCTAGTGTGTGGACAACAGTACGTAGTCATGGCCAACGCGCGAATACTGCAATTGTCGTGTTTGTTGGTGCCACAGCGTATGGTATCGACTGGGTGGTGGAGTTGTGCAAAAGGGGTTGATAGTGGCGCCGAACGCTTTGACCGATGAAGCTGTGGCGTGGTGGCCCCAAAGTGGTCTTTTGAAGACCGCAGCACTTGTTAACTTCGGACACCCATGAACACAGGTGAGTCCATCCACGCCTGGGGATTGTCTGTGGCAAAGCTGACGAAGGAAACGTTGGAGATTACTGACTGACTAACAACAAAGAGACACGTACTGACTATGTTGAAGAACGATATCGAGTATTCGGACACCCCAACGACCACAAATGGGTGTCGCCGCCATATATTCGCGCCAGAATTTGGGTGAAACCCGTTTGCCAAAAAATGCACTATGGGCGCGTCTCCCAATGACAGGTATATATTTTCTGATTCTTGCTTCAGGATTCGCCCCGACGGGTTAACACCTTCGTCCAGGCCGTGCGTATCGACCAGGAGAGGTGTGATCGCCTCCCCCCTCCAGCACGTCGTGGCGGTGCATCCAATGCCGTCGGACGTGGATGGTCTGTAACAGAGGCTGGTTAACGTTATCCTGAGAGGGCACAGCAGAGTCGAACGAGTTGTGCTGCTGCATATCCATTGATTCGCGTCCATTCGCGGCACAGACTGTCGTGCAATGTGATGTACGGGGCAGGATGAAATCCGCGGACGTCGGCGCAGACTATCGACCAACGGCGAAGAGCATAAGGCGATTAATTGACGGAAGAGCTCCTCATCGTCAATTGGATGTTCCCGACTCCTCTAGGCTGTCGAGCTTCAATGCGTCGGTACACGGGTGTAGGACGACCTCGAGGATAGCGGGCACAGTCTGGGCATGGAACGCGGCCGACGGTCGGCAGGAACAGGTGAGTGGCACAATCTGCTCGAATGCAACGTCTCGCCGGACACAAAGATCGCATCCTTCTTGAGGGAGACTCGTCGTTTCCAGTATCCTGGAAATTATGCAAGTGTCGCTCTGTGCTGGGGACCACTTATCCATGCCCTGCCTGCAGACGCATCGTGCCATGCAATTCATGTGGGTTGGGGGTAATGAGGAAGTTCAGTGGCACAGACGACTGGGCACCTGGCATGCCCACACGCGGTGAGAACCACGATCTCGATGGCTCTGAGCCATCGGTCGCATGTCTCTTAGTGCGCGATATCAAATGTGGGCTTGCGTAGACATTTCGTGCGTGGTATGTTTGGTCGGATATGCCGCTGTGCGCGTGCACGGTGGACGCGTTATTTTGGTCTGTTTTCCTCCTCTAGCGCGCGGGTACAAGAGGCGACCCGCGGACGAATCTCCTCTTTCTCCCTCACCCCCACACCCACGGACGAATCCTCTCTTTGTCCTCCACCACCACACCCGCGGATACAACCGATATACTCCTCTCACCCGCACACTCACACACAACAATGACAATGCACGCGTCGACACCTGTGACTGAAGACGCCACTCACGTCAAACTCGAGGATATCATCCATGTCGACATGCTGTGCGACACCAGGTACTATCTTCCTGCCAATCCCAAACGATCCCTGATCTCTGAGGCAACCCTTTTCCTAGGGAGGCTTTTCCTACTAAAGCAGAACTGATGCCCCTCAGGATGTATGCATTTATTCCACCCTGTCCTTGTCCACGATGTAAGGCTGGCGCACTGACCCATATTGTTGTATTCTTAGTTTCCTTTTGTCACTGTTTTCGGATCCATCTCCTACGCTGCCTGAGTTTCCAGCCTCTCCTCCTTCAATGCTATCGGAGTCTCCAGCCGCCCTCCCTCCCACCTTACCCGAATCTCCGGTCACCCCTCCTCCAACTTTGCCTGACTCTTCAGCCACCCCTCCCCCTACGCGACCTGACTCTCCGGTCGCTTCTTCTTCCACACAAGGATCTTTTCCCCTTCTCCCGGATGCAGGCAAGGGCAAGACCTCGGCGAAGCGCAAGCGCGATGAGGATGCAGCCGTGGGCAGTATGTCCGGCCACTCATTTTGCCCCAAGCGCGTCAAGCTCCGCGCAAGTGGGCTCCACGAATGCACCTGGCCAGATTGCCAGGTGCGCGGTCTTCGAAGTAAGGACATGTGGGCACATGTCATGACACATGAACCTGGCCTCCGACATGAACCCCCAGCAGCGGCCCAGGTGCGATGCCTGTGGGCGGGATGTAGCGTCGAGCCAGGTACCCCCGATGTGATCGGGAGCCACATGAAGACCGCGCATGGGGTTGTGGACGCCCGCGGCAAACAGGACTCCAAGGCAGCATGTCAGTGCCCGGACCCGCAGTGCAAGGAGAAGACGCAAAGTCGACATGGACAGTCGTGGAAGGGATGGCAGGTCCAGTGGGCAGAGTACCAGCGACACTGCGAGTCGACACACTGGCTATGTGGAAAAGACGTTGCCTTTTGTGAGATCTGCGGAGGCCGCCCGCGCACAACCGCCTGGGAGGATCCGAAGAGGAGGATGTTGGAAAAATGCCTCGAAGCGTTGCTCCACCGTGAGTCGTTCAAGAAGGGAGATCGAGCGAAGCTGCTGGACGAGAAGAGGGAGGAAGAGGAATGGAATACCGCGCGTCCCCAATATCGCGCATGACTAGGTTCTGGTACCCAGCGGTACGATCTCGTCAATGTCTTATAGCCGTCGACGTGTGTTTGTATTGTTGCTTTCGGGTCAATTCCTTTGTGCTGATTTTCAGTATTCGCATTCGTCGCGCTGTGTAATTTATTCCTGCTTTGTCTATAGCTGTCTTAGTTATAGCCGCTGTATTTGTTCCCTGTCATCGTATACGTCGTGTTATTACCGGGTCTTGTATCGAGTCTAAGTGACCGACACGACCTCCTGAACCCATTAAGGCCTTTACCCGCGTAAGAACGCCGTGTTGTTGGAACTTGAGATTGTGGCGAGCGCATGCCACCGTATTTAGCATTGGTTTTAGTACCTCGCAGACTTTGCGCGAGCCGTCCTGTATGTTCCTTACGCGTTTGACAGAGCTCAGACAAACGCGATATATCTTCGTCGATCGTTCTCGCTTCGGGTCTCGGACGAACTTTAACACGTGTTACTTACTACTGCAGCAAGCTCGTGATGCTCCATATGATGGCAGCGTGTATGAGAATGTGCAAGTATTTTTCACTGCTGCGTGTTCGATTTTTGAGGCTGTAATGAACGGAGGGATGCGCCTGCTATTTCGGGCGCGACCCTGATCGATCAGTTGTTGTACTTTGTCGACTACCCAATGGCAGACTGGACGATCCGGTGCTTCCAGCGTACGACAGAGTTGCTATTGCCGATTCGCTTCAACACCGACTGAAGCCTTCAGTCGACGGTCGATTTTTTTCGCTACCGCTGAAAACTGCCTTCGTAGCGTTCTCTAATCTGCATTCATGGAGCGATACACAATACCCTCTTGGTAGCTGTCCAGCCAGTGCATTGTGTGTCGCTCGAGGAGAGCTATCAGTTATTTATATGGCTCTTGCATAGTTACATCTCTGGTGCTTCACATTCTGTAAGTGCTAGATGTATTCGTTAGGATTGCAATAAGTAGGACCGCCATAAACTATATGTGTCCTGTCCCCAGGACGATTAAGATCCTCTCTCGATTTTGGCTTGTTACTGTAACGATTCTCCCTCGTCTTTTTCCGTCAGTCAAATCGTTTCCTTGCCCGTATAGATTGTTTCTCAAAATAATAGAGCGTATGACCGCGGGTACTTGACAATGGGTGCTTCAACATTATGTGCACGAGTGCGGATTGACTATTGTGCGCTGTTGGCCGCAAACAACTGAACAGCCAAGAATGATTGTTAAAGTAAGGATCGATTACATCAGAACCCATGATTACATGGTACTCAGCGGCGAGCTTCAACTATAACATATAACTGTTCCAAAAATGCGACAACGGGGTTAACTTATGCCGAGTCCGTGGATGACACTACAGGCTACATGAACACTGCAATGGTATGATTGACAGATGCGACTACGTGGACGCTATAGTGAGGCGAAAGAAAGGGTCTGAAGATCGATATGACTGATTGCTATGAGGTCGTGAGCGTCGTGAAATTCGTCAAGAAGAACAGTAAAATTTGTCGCCAAAGCATCTACTTGGGCGAGGCAGTCTTTCCGTTTGGCTTTGCTTTGGTCGCGGGTGAAGGAGGGTTGGATAGCGGAGCAGTGTTATGGTGCACGCCAGGTCGAGGCGGGCGAATGCCGCAGTCCATTGGGGCGTTCTCGCCACACTTGACATGCGCCCTGTGGAAGGTAATTTGAATGATCAAAAGGATGCAATATCCCAAAAGTGATGTATTACCGTAGACCACAGTCGTCACACTCGAGCACGGGTTTCCAACCAAGGCGCTTGCTACACACGTCGCACTTGGCGGCCAGAAGAGTGCTCGAGAAAATAAACTCGAGCGGGTTGCGATTCCATAACATGTCCCCACTCGGAGGCGATGCGCTCCGACTTCTGCTCCCGTTCGCACTTGTGCGCTTCGCGCCTGGTTTGAGAAGCGAGAAACGATGCACGAGCGGCAGATTCGAACTGCGGATGGTGGAGCCACCTTCCGTTGCTGCGGCTATAGACAATTCCGCTAGCGAAGACGCGGTAGCCGTGTAGTATGATTCAATGGAGAGCAGCGATTCAGCAGGAGTGACTTCGTTTGCGCCTGAAGGAGGGGGGTCTGCAGCTGGTGACGGTCGAACGGTGAGGATGGAAGAGAGCGACGGCGCAGAGGACTCCGCATTCAAGGAATGGGATCGTATAACCGTGGTGCTGTATTCAGAATGCGTGCTGGATGTGCTCTCGATCAAAGGCCGCGCACTATCGCCTCGTTGACCTGTAAAACGTGTGAGAATTGTGCTGCAACGACATTTACACCGCAGGGCATACCGGACGTCGCATCACTCCGAACACTATTTAGATCAACGCTGCTCAGACGTTCGACAGCCTGCATCAGCTCCTCGTCACTGTCGTCCACCTCGTCGCTCGAATGTCCCTCCGTCATTGTGTGCCCTCCAGCGTCGCGAATGTCTCTCCCAACACCCATGCCGAAGCTAGGAATTCGCGGAGCCGCACCAGGTCGACGCGCCGCACCGGTCATGAACTTGACTGTACCCAAGTGCATGTCCTCTATGTCGGATGGACGTGAGAGTACTTCCGCCTCGATCTCCCTTAGCTTTTCCAGGATCAGGCGTGTCCCAGGTCGCGCTGTCGGGTCTTGCGCAAGGCAATTGAGGGCCAACGCGATGAAAGCCGGCGGACAACTAGGGCTAGCAAGTCGTCGTACTTCATCGGGATCAACAACAAAGTCGGGTGGGGCACGACGAAAGGTATGGTCGTCAGCAAGTTTACGGGATGCAATTTCGCAGAATATCACGCCGAGAGAGAATATGTCGGTAGGAAGATCAAATTCGGTGCCTGTGAGGATCTCCGGAGACATATACGAGTCGGTACCACAGAAAGTGAGCCGCTTGAGCTCGTCCGCATTCCGAGCAGCAATACGAGCGAAACCGAAGTCGGTGATCTTCAGGCGGCCATTGGTTGTGACAAGTAGGTTCTCGCCCTTGAGATCGCGGTGAATGCATTTGCGGGCATGAAGGTATGCAAGAGCACGAGCGATATCGGTTGCAAAGGACAACCGAAGTCTCCAAGGAAACGGCTTGGATTTATCGTGAATGTAAAGCCGGAGGTTACCGCCCTCGATGAACTCGGAGATGATGAAGATGCGGCCATCGGGGGCCTGAGATAACCCAAGGTAGAGGACGACGTTCGGGTGGCGAGCCTCTCTGTATGGATTGAACACGCAATGGTAGGTGACACTGGCAGATACACGTACTTCATAAGCCTCCACTCGCGCTCGAAGTATTTGGCAACATCATAGTCATTCGACGGCAAGACCTCCTTGATGGCCACATCAATGCCAAGATAGTTCCCTGAGGCTATGTATAAGTGTGCAGTCGGTATCAAAAGCATATATTCCACCTTTGTAGACGTTGCCAAAGGACCCCGACCCGAGCTTCTTCCAGTCACCCTTGATGTCCTGAAACAATTGAGACCAGAAGTTCGATGAGGTTCGACATTACGTTCAGCTCACCTCAAAGGGGATTACATCAAAGGCCTCTGAATGCATCATGGTCGGGAGTGTGCAGGTCGACCGCGATGTGAGGGCAAGGATGGAAGCCGAGCAGCGTGTTTTCGGAGCCACACAGCGTGAAGTAATATAACATCCAGATTGGGGTATGCACATAATAAATAAACACGTTAGCAAATCTTAACCTTTCACTTATCGCCCTTATTTGTGTAAAATAAAACGCTTTCATCTCTCATTTGGACACGAAAGGGACGCAAAGGTTGCATAAGAAAAGAAAAGATTGTGTGAGCTGGTTTAAGTAAACAAATGAGTATATAGAAAGATCAATCACCTCATAGGATTTACTTTAAGATATAAGTAGGATAAGTAAACTTAGGTTCGCTGATCCGAAAGGAACACTGTGTCACAAAAGCATGATTTGTGACAGAACGCGTTCGAGGTAAAACCATGGGCATCCGGGCTATATACTTGACTAAGTCCTTGCCTGACACACATATTGCCCGTTACTATAGCAAGACCGGGCGTGGAACACATTAGGTGACCTGGCCGTGAATAATGACGCAGTATCTCGTTAACTTGCTGGCCGTTCAGTCCATGCAGCCCACTATGCGGCGAAATCTTCCGCGTGCAATTGCACATAGTCGAAGAAACCATAGGGTCTAAGGACAATCATGAGCTGGAAGCGCGCATACAAGCATCCAGGGCTAACTGACCCGTCTACACTGATCAGGCACTTCGTTCTCGAGGTTAAATGTTCATCCTGGACTCCGCATACCGGCGTATCCGACCATAGCGGCGGTTTATTGACATCGCCCGACGTGAATAGATACATTATGGTTGGCGGAGTGGGCTGCATCATGAGGCCGCGTGCATGGGTGTTACCAAAAGGAGGCTGAAATGCACTGTTGCCGAATCGTTGTTGAAGCGGAGGGCGGCCGAATCCTGGCGGCGAGCGGAGGTGGTTGTAGTCCGTCGAGCGTAGTACAAATCGTTGATCGTTTCCAGCCCGCGTTACTAGTACCAGTTAAAGACCGGTTTACGACCCCGTAGCGATCCCAGAATGACTCACCCAGTATGAGGTTCTCAGGCTTGACGCTATGACACTCTGCGAGACGTTTCCCATTTTCGAGGAGGTAATGCCACGCCTGGCCGGCTGAGGCTACATGCAGATCATGGACGACCTGTACGTTCTGACTCGTGCCCGTGGGAAGCACGATGGGCCATCTGGACAAGACATGATATCTATCAGATCTGAGAAAGACGTGGTGTAAGCTCAGCTTCACCCATATCTTCCGTCCAGAGATGGAAAGGCGTGTAGCTCTTGTCTGTTGGCTGCACCAGTCTCCCAGCTAAATTGATTCCCGTGTGCGTTATGAACGACATCCATGCAGCCCAGCTCATCCTGGAAGATGTTTCGCAGTACCCTGAACGATGCGACCGATTCTCCCTCTGGGACATATCCGAGGTCGCCGACGGCGTATTTGAACGCAGGAGCAAGCTTCTGTCGCCACACTTGTTCATGCGACTTCGACTTGAACGCAGCCAGCCTGAGCTGGCGGAGAGATGGCTGAGCGCGACTATCACTCTCGTCTTCGTCCAGGAGGAGCTTCATTCGATCGGACACTACCTGCGCGTCTGCCAGACTTGGCAGAAGTGCATTCAGCAATAGCGATAAGTGGTTTATCTTTTGCTGCCATTCAAAATCATCTGAGAACGCCGACGTAAGAACACTTGCATGCGATAAGTGGATACAAGGATGACCTGTAATGCCTGCTGGGTCGTACGGTTCAGTTGCATACCCGTAGTTTGGAAGTAGCTGTCAATAAATGAATTGTAAGTCCTGGGTAGAATGTCGCCCATGGACTGACTCGCCTTCAAGTAAATTCCGCGGATCGAATGAGCGAGGCCAAAGTTTCGCCAGCTCTGCCATGCATCTACTTCAGGTGGTGGCAGACCCATTATAAGGGTCTGCTCCGCGTCGATACGGAAGGTGGCATTCTATATTGAGTTGAGATCCTGCAGATTGATTCTGACATATCAATCATATTTACCTCTACATAGTCTTGGATTTTGGAGTCGGAAAGACTCATCTGGCTCTGCAGATAGAGTGCTGCGTCCTAAAGGGGCAGAAATTCAGGTCTCTGAGAAACGAAAGAATAGGGCTTTACCCACTAATGTATCTTTATACTGTGGCACACACTGTCAGCCTATCGCACGTAAAACAGCATAGCGCGCTTCGCACAAATCGCATGATGAGTCGGACGCAACTAGCTATATTAGCGTGTTTGATTGAGTCGAGGACCAGTGCCTGTGGGAGCCGTGTCTGCACTAATACATGGTACGACAAGTTCAATACTTGAAACGGTTATAAATTCGAATCCGTTTGCACTCACCATTTGCTAGCAGTATAAAAGGCGTCGGGCATTCCTGGCCTGAATATCCAATCATCTGGGGCAGATTCGGATGACTCGATGGGGTGAGCTGGACCTCAAAACACTCTAGCCTAGAAACTTACTATACGTTCTGTAAGATTTTCACGTCGCGTATCCATCTCTATTACAGTGACGCTCAGTGGCTGCCACCCGTCTTGACCACGCAAAGCTACCTTCATTGCGACTCCTCGTGGGCCTTCGTAACGCATAACGAGGGCGTGCCGCCCATCGACATTGGCTTCTGTAGCTCCGGCCCAACAGCCCTGCTTGGTATGCGACGACTTTCGCAACACCAGGTCCGATTGATGATATCTGCGGAACTGAGAAGACATTCGCGAAGATAAATAGAGTCTGAGACAGAAGGGTACTCACGCCACGGTCGTCGAGGGCGGCTTCAATGTCTTCTGCTGTCATTGTGTCAGGATCCAAAACATTAGTAGCTTCTCTTGCAAGCATTGCATTCTGTTCCGGGTCTGACACAAGCACAAAATCATCAGACGTCACTGAATTCTGTCTATTCTCATCGGTAACTCGGGGGCGGAATCCCTAAAGACAATGTTGTGAGACTGCAGGTGCCGATGATGCATCATAATACTGCCTCACCGAAGACATAGGCGATGACACGATATGCTCGGCTTCCATGATTCTACGCATGGAATCAGGTAAAATCGATTGATCCTCAGCTGACTGGACATTTTCGTGCTCTACAGTGCCTGCCTTGTTGCCGACGGCATAGTGAATGTCTATGAGAGTAGCAATCTGGAGAGCGCGGCGCTCATCAGCGTACAAGAATGTGCAAACAAGACTATTAATATCACCTGGAAGGATCTGGCGGCATCATCCACAGACGCATTGTAGTCCACAAGTGCACGTTCAATGCTACCCTTTTTCAGCAGACGGGCTGTCCACTTGGTGTCCGCTGATGTCTTGAGGTAGTCGTATATCGACCCGAGCGTCCTAGAAACAACATGTCGACACAATGCTACATGGCAAACCAAATCATGTACTCTTCAAATTTCTTGAGCGCTCTGACAAGAGACAGCGGTGCATTTTGCCACCGGCCTTCCATTTGGTCTCTGATATCGACCAGCAAGGAGAGACATCGATTTGCTAAGCGATAACACTGTCGTTGGTTTGCGTTCACTTGCTATAGCAGAGGAATGAATATCTATCTGCGCGTTCACAATTATGATCGGAGGGTCACATACTTGAATAACCTCAAAGATCTTCAGGAGGATCTCTGCAGCTATCGCGACTGGCGGGAAAGACACGAGACTGGCTACGTTCTGGACCGCAGAAGTCGTTGTGATCGCAACGTCTAGAACACCGTCTGCCGACACTTTCGACCGGATGTACCTCAGAGGCATTGTGAGCTAGATTGCGAGCGCAAAGCCCCGCTTCAAATCCAACTGGCTAGCTGGCTCATCATGAATCGTTCCCGCCCAGTGTCAAAGGAAATAACCGACAAGTCTGCCTGCCAGCATGCACAGCCATGCACGCGGCGATCTGCCAATCGATTGAGCGTTCAATACAGATGGTGCCTGGCTCTGCAGTGGCTGCCGTGACGCGTCGCGACCCGAACACGTTCCCTGCGACAGGACATGCTCGCACGCCCAGACGAAGAGCGTGAAGGACGTAGTTTCTGCGAAGTCACCTGTTGATACAGTCTATCCACGTAGTATAATGCTACAGCAGTCTCAAAAATAAGTTATGCGACAGTATATGCAACCATAGTCATGATCGAGAGCGGCGGATCCAAAAACGAGTGCAAAACAGAACACTGGTGTTCTCTGACGACGTCCTTGGCGCCACAAAAGCGGAGTCCGGAGGCGTATTGTGCAGCGGGTCGCCCAGCTCGGAAGATGGCAATGTCATAGTCTGCCATGGACGCCAGATATGCAGCTCCCCACCACTCACGAGGTCGCCTGGCTTGTTGAACGGCGGCGCAGCCGACTCCGTGCCGTCGAAGTTGAGCAGCACGACCACCTCGCCGTTGGCGTCCTTGCGCTCGGGCACCGCGCGGCAGCGCACGAGCCCGAGGCACGGCGCGTGGCCCGGGCGCTGGTGGTCATCGCTCGTCGCCGCGTACACCACCTCGGCGACGCGCAGGCGCATGTCGGGCGAGGTGGCCTGGCCCTTGCGCATCTTGAGCTCAATGCCCGACTGCCAGAGCGCCAGCGCGGTCTTGCTCTGGTGGAACCGCGTACGCGCGCGATCCGCTAGCCCGCCTCTACAGCACGGTATACGGCAGTAGTCAGCGTTCGGTCGTCATGCAGCCAAGAGCCAAGGACTAGGACGACGCACCCGGCGAACCGTGTCCCCCGTTTGCGCTTGCTCATCTTCTCTGGGCTCTGCTCGAGTCCGCGCTGCAGCTCGCGCTCTGTCGGATCGACGAAGCCGTGTCCGTGCTCCTGAAGGAAGATCGACAGCAGCTCCGCGGCGCCAGCGGCGGAGCGGAAGTCGGTCGCGCGCGCGATGGACGTGGTGAAGATCGTCTTCATCGGCCGCGCCGTCGCATGGAGCGGTGGCGGGACTCGATCGAGGAGCGGCACAACCTTCTGTGCAGGGGCGGGATGCTGCGGGAGGACAAAGACAGGCCTGAGTGCGGAGAGCGGATTGCCAGACCTTGTCGAACTTGAAGCAGCAGGGAGCTCTGGTGGTGGGGGAGGCTTGCGCACGCGCAGGGTAGACGGCTTCTGGGCGAGAGAGTCTGTTGCACGTTTTGAGCGGTCGACGCTGGGTCTGCGAGGAACTGTGTCGTGAAGGATAGAAGGTCTGGTCGAAGTGGCGAGGCGTCTGCTGCTGAAGGCGGACACGAACTTTGGCGCGACTACCTTGGCAGGGCTCTTGCGCTCGACTATGAAACCGTCTGGAACGGCCATACGCAGCCTCTTCGCTGGTGGGGGCTGAAATTTAATGAGCCGAATGTAAGCTACGACATGCATATCGGCCTCCTTACGAGATTGTCTGAGCGGGGCATGGCTACGTTAACGCTCACAAGGTGAAAGCTGTGAGAAATGAGTGAGCTTCGATGTGTTGGGCAGTTTGGGGCTGCTCTCCATGAAGTGAACAAATAGGAGCAGGATGAACGAAGATGAATAGGCGCCAAGAGCGACCGTATACGCGTTGCACGTGATGGCGTCGCGTGTAACGCGTCATGCCCCCTGCAATGCACGATCAACTCCGCGAGCCTTGATCTTGATTTCCCGGGGGCATTACCCATCCTAGTGCATATACTTGACACACGTTGAAGATAACTATGCCTCAAGGCCGCTCCGAAAACTCAAAGGTGGGGAGGGTCTAGAGATGTCGATTGTAGTATGTGCTCAAGTATCATGCAGTACTCTCAGCAAGCACCGAGCAGCGATGACGCCGGGTTTGTACCCAATCCTGCACTAATGCGTGCAACTTGAATAACACAACTATCCTACTGGTGTATATGCTAGCATAATGACCGTGGTTGCACAGCAAATGCAAAGTGAGTACACGTCGCGATGCATATCGGAGGTACTGACGGTTACATAGACTCATGGGAAAAGAAAAGAAAAGAAAAAGAAGCAAAATACTTCCAGGAGGCGCAAGCATTGCTGACTAAATGCGTCTGAAAGATTCTCCACTGGCTATATGCGCCTCCTGACGGACGCGGATGATGTAGATTGCGCAGAGAACAGAAGAGTTCACAGAGGCAGCGGAAGAACTGTGAGTTTCAAGTGTCTCATGCGTATCACAAGGCTGCAATCGTAATGGTATCCTTGTGCCAGGGACGACAAATACGAGAAATTCGTCCTGGAATACGCTAGTGTCGAGGACGAGATCCGGAACCTGTGGACACAATTGCTCAAAGAGCAGCAGAAGCTTCTGGTATTCCGTCGGCATTATTTGTCACAGCAACGACTGACGAGACTGCTCTAGCTACTCGCCGAACAGAAACATCAGGGTGTACGAGAAGGCGAGAAGGAGCGCGAGCGCGGACAGGTCCAGGGGATGGCGATTGCTAAAAAAGCGATGGAAGGTCCGTGCGCCGCTCGAGACTTTTCGGACTGAATGCTGGACCTCCTTTGACAGATTGCAGCCGTCTTGTGACCACACTCCGGCATCCCGAGTAGCGGTGCCCGCAGCCGGATGCGTAGATGTAGAGACATATCCGTTGCGTTGTAGCCGATAGCACATCCAGAGGTTCGCGAGCTCAGAATTGGCACCGAGTAATATGAGCTGCTATAATATCGATCAGCACAGAGACGAGGGCGACAATAACCATATACGGGTAGTTGCGGAGGATGCCGGTGTAACGCACGCGCGATCAGAGAAGTGAGATCGCCTTCGGGGAATCACATCCAATTGGCCCCGCGGTGGGTCCGCCTGCCTCTTGTCTCCTGCTTCCACCATCGCCCTCGCCATCTTCAACCGCGCCCGAACACCGCTGGGGACAAGACTCACCATAACCCAAAGGTTGGCTGCGAAAACCAAGTGAGTGCTTTCCGGATATACTAGCCCAGAGAGTTCCTCGAAGGAGAGTGTCGGGTGTACACGAGCTCTGGGTTTTGTGAAGGGGAGTCGTTAGGTACTGTCCTGGTTCCTATCACTCGCACCGCCGTGCGCCTGAAAGCGTCGGTAACACGCGCTATCTGAGGTCGGCATGTCCGCATGCTCAATTTGGCTCTCATCATCTAGGAGCGTTGTGCTACCCGGAGACAGTGACTCTAGACGCTTGGGATCGCCCCTTCGACGAGACGCCAATCTCTCGGTGCTTGCTTGCGGATGCTGAGACCATCGCAGTTCTATTTCATACGCGGCTCGTGATGTCACACATACCTTACGGTCCTCCCCACGACTTTCTCTCCAAGCCGGATCTACAAAGCTGTTCAAGGCTTCATTGGTATTAAGTTCTCGGAGCACCAGGCGCTATCCTGCTGCGGCTTGTTGTCGTGACCAGTATCTGGCAACAGTCATCCTGGCCTTCTGCCTCTACCGGCACCCGTAACTAGTACAGAGAACTCGGATCTTGTCTTATGAAGCCCTCGGCCCTGCATGTCTGTTGGTGTATCTCCGAAGCGCAGATCATTACTATTAAGAAGGATGCTCGACTTTCTCACATCGCAGGTGTGCGTCATGTATATGCGTGCTGGTTCCTGCGATTGTCACTGTTTCCGATCCCTCTTTGTGATATGCAGACTTGGTGGAAAGATGCTGATAAGCCTCATGTGATGTAGAACCGGAACGCAGACGCAGACGGCGACTCTGTCCACTTACTTGCATGTACGATCCTGGATTAATTGGCTAGTGAGTAAGCTTCACCCCTTGTGCCGGCGTTTCTATGCAGCCTTACGAGCGCTGGAAGGGGTTTCCTGCAGTTGGCAGCATGGCTGAGGGCTATTTTCCGCTCCCCTCGTGTGGCGCACGTGTAGCACATGTTAAGTGCCTTGCGTGAAAGAGAAAAGCTGCATCCGCTAGCATCGACCACCCTTCCCTCTTTTCTCTAGAACTTAGACCCGACGCTGACACACTTCAGTTTGAATGTCTCCTCAGGCCGAAGATGTCTACCGACCTGCTCGCCCGCGATCTAATACCAGTACATTCCCCCCGTTCAACTGGCGCAGGGACAGGCGTGAGGCTGCTGCCACGCCTACTGCGAGCACGTCAACTCAGCCGTCGTTACCTCTCGAGGCCCTAATTGAAGCACTGACGCCGCCTGCGGTGCCGTCTCTCAGCCATGCGCGCGCTTTATCGAGCGCCCTCTCCGCGAAAGCCTCCAATCCCCGCCTCGCCATTCTCAGTCCGATACTCGGCTCGCTGTGCTCTGACAGTCAGCCGCTGTCGCTTCAGGCCGCCGGCTACGACATACTGGCAGCGTACTGGGAGAACAGCGGGTCCGCAGTGCTGACGACGGGCGACCGGCTCTCGTGTCTGTCGCTGTTCCTGCAGCCCGCCGTGCTGTGGTCGCCAGAGGTGTGGGAGGAGCGCTTCAAGGCGCTTGTCGCGATCATCCACTCTGGTGCAGAGACGATCGGTATGGAGGGCGACCTGCTCCGGGTGCTCCGATCCTGGATCGAGGGTGCGTTCGAGGGGCTCACGCGGGCCGAGGCGCCGTCTGTGGAGGAGCGACATGAGCGCCAGCGCAGTGTCGAGACGCTGGCCGCGTTTCTGACGGCCCTTGTTGGCAAGCCTGAGTTCGTATCGAGGCTATCGGAAGCAGACACGGAGGGCGTGCTGCGGCTGTGGGGAACATTGATCGATCAAGCGCTGCTGGTCCCTCTGGACTACGTTTCTCCCCCGTCGTCGCCTCTCAATGAGTCGCGCTCGCCAAAACCGGCGTCGCCGAGCAGGTTCCCGCACCGGAGGCACCACTCGTCCGCGTCTCATCCATCACTGCTGTCCTTGAAGCACCCTGCAGAGATTGTCGTGGACGCTTACCTCACGTACCTTTCTACACGTCTGCTGGCACTTGCCCCGACGCATCTCAGAAGCATACTGCCCCTGCTATTCCGCTCTCTCGCCTTCTACGCATCTCCT
This sequence comes from Postia placenta MAD-698-R-SB12, assembly GCF_002117355.1. Lineage (NCBI taxonomy): Eukaryota > Fungi > Basidiomycota > Agaricomycetes > Polyporales > Adustoporiaceae > Rhodonia > Rhodonia placenta. Next base: position 359,831 of record NW_020169847.1, on the reverse strand, counting down.
CTTCCCCGTATCTCCTTGACGCTCAGCTCGCCCCACCAGCACAGTTTGGAGAAACGCATAGCGGACACCATGAAGATACTCATATCCGGCCCGTACTCGTCCTCATGCACCAGGCTTCTGAAGCACTACATGTTCCCTTCGCAGGAGCTGACCCTCGCCAGCGTGCAGGCGTCCGTTGGGGCGCTGAAGACCTTGCGCATCTCCGTCCGCGAGATGCTCTTCGCACGGCTCGCGCGTGCGTTCATCACGCAGGCAGCGGTCGACGAGTACACGCCTGCAGGCGTGCCAAGCCGTATCGACCTCGAGCGCAATTTTCTGGAGCACGCATGGCCCAAAGACGACGCCGCATCGTGGGACCTCATCAAAGCGCGCAGTCTCTTATGCCGTGCGGTGAAGGCGTGGGTCGAGAAGGAGCCTGCGGAGCCGAGCAAAGAAGCCGTCCTGAGTGAAGTGGCTGGGATCCTGAAGGATGTGATACAGACATTGGATCAGCGGAGCAGCGACGAGGAGGTGGATGACGAGGAGGTCAGCGCAGTGGGGGACGTAATGCGGGAGCTGGTGGTGTACCTTCATTCGCTAAAGTACGTTTATGTTGCTTGCGTTTCTCATGACAATGCTTATGTATATGCTTCTCTTCCAGGACGCGCGCAGGAGGACCTGTTGTCCTGTCGCTCGCACAGACTGATGACGTCTCACCCTTCCTCGCGTCAGTGACCATACTACTCGCACAGGACCTCACAATCAGTCCGCTCTATTCAGTGCTTCCCACCATCATTCTTAGCATTGCAGAGCACATCCCTGACGCGGAAACCGCAAGCTTGCTTGACACGATGTCAGAACGTCAGAGCCTCACGCCCACTTCACCCTTGTGGCTTGAGCACTGGCGCAGCATCCTCATGATACCGGGACTTTACACGGCGGCTAGGCCTCAAACGCGGCCTGTTGCGATGAAGGCGTTGCAGCAGGTGTGGGAGTTCGTCAAGGATATCCCGGTGTATCGACGACCTCTGGCGGAGCTTGTCTTTGATTTCTGGAAGACGCAGACGAAGGCCGAAATGGAAGACGTAGCTGTGCCGGAGATTTGGAATGTACTCGGTGACGAAGCTGTGCTGCGTCAAGCCGAAGCTCACGAAGAACCGGATGTGGAAGAGCGCGGCGCCCCTGGCCAGATCATCGACTTTCTGCACACTATAGCTACAGAGAGACACGAAGACAACGATGACACTGCGTCTATCCGCACCACTGACATGCCGTCCACTATATCTCCGCAATTCCCTGCTGTCTCGACCGCCACTGCGTCCCCTGTCATGTCTCGAATGCAATCTGATTATCAGGGCAAAGACCGGGAGTCGGCTATCCCATCTGTAATGTCTATCCTGTCTTCGTTCACATCTGGAAACTCTCCCCGCTCGCAATCACAGTCACGACAGCCTGCAGACTCTGCGCCACTCGTGGAATCTCCGCCTACGCAATCTTCAGAGCTTCCCGCAACACCAAAGACTGTTGGCGCTGTCGCGGCGCTTATATCGATTTTCAGTCAGTTGACTTTCACTCCTCTTGTTTTGACGGAGAGCAATACGGAGCTAGCTGTGCGGGTGTTCAGAATTCTGGTCAGCCTGCTCTCAGAGGCGGACTGTATCAGAGCCCGTCTGGCTGTTTTGCAGTTCCTCATGCGCCTACGAGTCGACCGGGACCACAGGCTGTATTATGCATCAGCTGATTACGACAAGGATGGCCACATCTCAACCTTGGCCGCTCTGGTCAGCCGTTCGCAGGCTTCGCCAGGTTCGGGAGTGCAGTCCACCAGCGACCATGACTTGCGCAGTGCGAGACCCCGTATTCCACAAGAACGAAACGGGAGGCGTCCATCTCGCGGTCGAGGGGGACAGCCTGCTAGGATAGAGTCCCGGAGCCGTTCTAGGACAACGCCTCTACTTGTTCCTACGCCTTCATCTTCGCAACGACTCAAGCCCAGGGATCCTATCTGGTCACTACCCGAAGTCTTGCCCTTCAGTTTGATTGATTGCGATACGGCGAGCGAGGGAATCACTTCTTACGATCCGACATCTCCGAAGCAGGGAAAGGTACTCCCATTCTCTCAGTATCTCACTAAACTCGTCGACATCATCGAGGGAGAGAAGGAATGGGAGATACTGTCTTATGTCCTATGCCATCTCCCTACTCAACTTGCCAACAAACACCTCTTTTGCGGCCCAAAATCACGAGTAGTGCTCGGACGGATGCTGACAACATTGTGCTCGGGGATCTCCAAAGGATCGCTGGCGACGGCAATCGAGCATTGGCCCGATAATATCATCGCAAAGGACGCTCACGGTCTCGCCTATCATTCCCTTACCGTGTTGATAAGCTACAAGCGGTGCTTCCTAGAAATACAGTCGCAACATCACCTTGTCGAGGCTTTCCTGCTCGGATTGAACGGGCAGCCTTCCACTATCAAATGTTGCCTACATGCGCTCTCCCTGTGCGCCTTTGAACTACAGCCTTCGACGACCAAGTTTCTATCCAGTATTCTGGAAAAGCTATCTCAGATCATGTCGAATCCCGCTATGGCAGTCCATATCATTGACTTCTTGGCTATCATTGGATCTCATCGTGGTCTGCATGCCAACTTCACCGAGAGCGACTATAAAATGGTCTTCGCTGTCGCACTACAATACTTGCAGCACCACAACCACCCTGGCGACTCCGTCAACGTTTCGTGGGCGCTTTCCCAGTACCTCAAGATCATGAGCTATTACATTGTCTATCTGTGGTTTTTGGCCGTTGAACTTCCTGATAGACCTCGACATATCAAATTTATTGCGCGACAGCTCGAACTCGCCAATGAAGGAAAAGGAGAGAAGGTCGACGAACCGGCAGAAGTCTGCTTCGATTGGCTTGCGCGCTATACCTATGCGAGCGCTGATCCGCGGCCTGCGAACTCTATGCTGAGTGATATCGTCATGAAGTCCGCGTCTCAACAGTCACAGCCTGAACCTGCACTGTGCGAGAAGACTTGGATCACTGGTAATGCTGTCATCACAGTTCGCGCTCTACAGCGTCGTGGCTGGCTGGAGATCGTGACCCGCAGGGCGTCAGGTCTCACGAAGTTTCTGTGCAGGTCGGAGAACGTACCTATGGTGCCCCTGGGTGACGTAGACCCAGACCTTGTCTCGGTAGCTGCGTGTCCCACACTAGATCGAGGGATGCAGAGTCGGCCCGTGTTAGTCCCTCCCGGTGAAGAGGTCTCCTTGAAAAGAGAGTCACTAGGAGTGAGTGCCTTCATATGCATGTTGGACCCCTTATTGATTTGTTGCTAGGACTCCCTGGTATCCGCTGGCGACGCTGAGGATAGTCTACAGCGACCCGATCCAATTACAGGTTATGTCTGGAGTGGCTCGGCGCCATCACAGCGTCGAAAGGATGTCTCTATCGACCCCGCTTACTTCGCCATACAGCTGTCCTCGTACCCAGAAACTTTGCCAGAGCATTTGCAGCCCGTCAAAGACACGCATCGTCTGGCAAGCTTCTGTCGTTCATTGGACAGGATGCCTGTCATCGATACCCACAAGGTCGGAATCATGTACGTTGCCCCTGGACAGTTCGATGAGAGTGAGATTCTGCGGAATAGTCATGGATCTCCCGCATACACACGCTTTCTCGAGGGGCTTGCACGACTCATCAATCTTCGCGGTCAGGTTGATGTGTACGCTGGAGGCCTGGATCCTGACGAGGATGGAGAATACGCGTATGCGTGGTGGGACGACATTGGACAAATCCTCTATCATACTGCGACGCTGATGCCCTCTTCCATTGACGAACAATGTACGAACAAGAAACGTCATATTGGAAACGATTTCGTCAGGATCGTCTGGAACGATTCAGGCAAGCCTTACAAATTCGATACCCTTACAACGCAGTTCCAATTTGTCAATATCATTATCGAACCACACTCCCGAGGTTCGATAGCAGCATACTCCAACAATTTGCACGAGAACGAATACTTTAAAGTCGTCGTTCAGCGTGCGCCAGGGATGATAGATTTTACTCCCATCGGCGACTTCAAGCTGATATCTGCAGAAAACCTGCCTCTTCTCGTAAGGCAACTCAGCCTCCTCACGGATTGGTTCGTCTCCGTTTTTCAGTACACGGAAAGCGACACCCTACAGGTCGAGATGCAGACCAATTGGCGGGCTCGTTTGCGAGCCATCAAGAAATTCCGGGACCAAATTGCTGCCTCCGCGCAAACGATGGACCGGGAACAAGCGACTTCTCAGGGGCCAGGAGAAGGAGTTCGAGGACAGACATACAGTGATTTCACGACACTCTATCTATAAGATTGTACTATTGAGAATGCTGCACTTCGTGCATGTTTTTCGGGCCATTGCATACCGTCTCATATATTGTTTTCCATATGTGTAGCCATCCTAGCATTCCACAAGCATGTATACAATCATATTCTCGAGCAATACAATATGGAAAGTAAAGTATAAATTATGGTAAATGTGTGTCCCGCCCTATCATGAACTAGATACTGCAACAATGTGCGTACATCTATGGTGACGTGAGATCGATAATGTCTTCTGTAACCACAGCCCTCGTAGTCGACTTATGTTTGGCTCCGAGCTGGGTAGTTCTAGTCTTCCCTGTGCGTCGCGGTGATGGCGGTAACAATGTTTGCCTACTCGAAGCCGTACCAGCCAACTTCGCCCTTGCGAGTAGTAGTGGAGCAACCTTCACATCCAGGAGCTCTCTTTCTGAGTCGCTAGAAATCTCGATCACGGATTGCTCTAAATTGAGCGCTCGTAGCTTTGGCTGTGTGCTGGTCTGAGCCGGGTCGCGAATCGGTGCACGTTGTCGGATGGGGGTGGGAGACTCAGCGCGGTCAGGAATAGTGTTTCCGTTATTATTTTGAGACTTTGGACGGGGAGAAGAATGCTCCTTCGTTTTCCGCGGTGACTTTTGAAGGGTTGCCCGGTCTCGATCAGAGTCAGATGTTAACAGAGGTCGGTGCCGACTGCGCTCAGAATGATGGCCTTGGTCAGAGGAAGATGTTCCTTGCCTTGGATCGTCGGCGAGAGATATCGGGAAAGGCGCCGGAATGAACCGAGGCTTCGGTACCTCATCCTCTTCGGTCAATGGAGACGATTGCAAAACATCGAAGGCAGACAAAATGCTGCTGGGCCGGGTTGACGAGGTTGCTCCAGAGTTAGCAGAAGATGTCCTCGATGATAGATTGAAAGTTCGCAGACGAGATGGGCCAGCAGCGGGCTCATCGTCTGAACTATCACTCACATCGACGATGAAATTCGATGCCTTGTTGGGATTGGCGCGAACATTTCTCGAGAATGCTTGCTGCTGGCACGATGGGTCCTTGCGGGCGTTCAAGCCTGCTTTGGTCTGCATTTTCCCTCCCGATGAACTCTTGCCCGTCGTGAAGAATCCCTTTAGATCGTGTGATCGATGCGACAGTGTGTCATTAGGTTCAAATTCATTAACCTCCTGCACCTCACAATGACTTGCGGTCTTGGACGGCTTCTTCAACGTGGGTTTCTTGGGCGTAGGTGAAATAGAACCGTCTGAATCTTGCTCCTCACTTTCAACGAGGCTGTGGGGTTTTCGGCTATTTCTCCCCTTTGTGACAACTGCGCCAGCAGTCTTAGCTTTTCTACCGCGCACAGCACTTGTTCCCTTTGCTGTTTTCTTCGCTTTTCGCATCTCTTGAACCCCTTCAAACTCGTCAACAAGCTCAGGCTCTACGATGCGGACCATGCATGCGGGTAGCCATATGCGCAGGTGGCTTTGCGGATCCGGTGGTGGCTTCTTTCCTCTCTTGCTCCCCTTTCCTCCGTCTTCATCGTCATCGTCGCCCTCATCATCTGTATCATCGAGGCCATTAATTACCTCTTTCCGCAGCCCCTTGACCCCGGCTTCGCACAAACGGACGAGCTGAGAAGGGGAAACCTCTAGGCGATACTCCAAGATACCGTCAGTCGACGCGTGCTCGCGAGATGAGTGAATCTTCACAATGAGTTGTTCACCATCCTCCTCCTCGTCGGAATCAAGAGCCGGGTCACGCCGCGGGGTGTTGAGGTGCATTGAGGAGAAGTGTTTCGCAATCATCGACGAAGGAGTGCCAGGCATTCTACGTTCCCGTCCGCTTTTTCTTGGCGTGACTGGAATGCCGTTATGCGAATTGGGGAGTTTGTCAGCGTATTTATCCTTCACAAGGGCTCCGCGCCTGAGAATACGAAGCACCGCCGCGGGCCAAAGAACTGTCCTGAATCGCTTAATGATGATTTCCTTTACGCCCCATTCGAAGTAGAGCTCGCACAGCTCTGCAATCTTGCCGAGGTCAGGCTCCTTCTCCCAGTTGATGGTCAGGTTTTTCGACTTTACACCTTTCGCCTCTGTCGTCACCGGGTTTGTATAGCTGAGCAATACCTCCATGTTCGGGAAGTCGTCAGGTATCGACTTTGCCAGAGAGGGGTTCTTGCGCCCGATGTGCCCTTGCGAATTTGTTCGCAACTCTGTGCGGAGGTTATTACGCCAAATGTCGAGGAATTCGGGAAATTCTTCTCGTGGGAGGGTGCGTGCGGCGTGCAAGAGTGTGTCGCCGAACCCGCATTTGGCTAAGCCATGCGCGGTAGTGGCACCACAGCCAGTGAGACCTGCCTGGTGGTAATCTCCGCCTCGGAGGATCCCAATGAGGATCAAGCCGCCCTGTGTTAGTTGAACAGAAGGATGTTTCAAGAGGTTCTCCGAGGTGTAAGTGGCTACATGGTTTCCATCTTCGCGCCCAGCACTATTCTTGAGAGAGTGCGCCCGGTTTCCACTGAGGGTAATACTTGGGCTATGGGCCATGCATGATTAGCGCTGGGGAGCCCACTTGAAGAACGTCAGCTTACTTGCGCACAATCATCTTGGCACCAAACAAGAATGTGTCCACATCATCTGTGTACACGGCATCGATGACCCCGATGCGGTTCAAGTACGCCAGTTCGGCTTCGGCTTCACCGGGAGCCTGAGAGCAGGTTCAGTCGAGGCATGGCGAAATTGGACGAGAACAAACCATTCGCCATTCAAAGCCGAAAGCGTCGATGATGTTCTGCATTCCTTGAACCATCCAGTGATTCTTGCCGCTTATGCGTTTACCTCGCTTGACGGCGGGACGGTTGGGGCCGTCGAAGACGAATAGGGGCAGGAACGGCGCGCTCATAAGCCGAGTGCATTTGAAAAATAGCGTTCTAAGCTCGGGATTCTCGCCTTCTCTTCCGTAAGTTGCGTGGTAGAACCAAATGCTTGCGTCGATACCAACGCGAAAGCCACGCACGCCATCGGGATTGGCTTCGAACCCGTCGACAACGGCAAGATGCGTGAGCGAACGCGTCTCGCCCGCAGGGCGCAGAATCTAGGACATCATGTTGAGTACGGCTCGGATAGGACATGCTCGACTCACATCCCACAGGCCAGCGACACCCATTCTCTTTACAACTATTCGGCAAGCTGAATCAAAGTGGCTACGCGTTGGCGACGCGAGCAGGAAATGAACGATCCCGTGATCAGACGCGTCGAGTACGGCGCGTGACATAACGCGTCAACATGTCACACCGGCTCTCGAGACTATCGGCACGATAATAATACAAAGCACTACAGTACAACACCAGAGATACAGAGCGAGTAGATCACAAAACTAAGAGGCACAGAGCGAGGAGATAACCAATACCAATAAGATACGATGAAACGACAGCTTCCCCCCCCCATTACTCCCGTCTCCGACGCCTTGTCGCATGATCTGTCTGTGCTGCGGCGCCAACACCTTTCCGTCGTCTTCTTCCATGAGTTGAGGTCGGCTCCCGAGCAGCAGCATCAAGTGCTATTGGACATTTTTGTTTCTTGTGCCGCGCTTCGAACATATCATCTCGCGAGCTGAACCCGCACATCTCGCAAGCGCGCTTGAGACGCCAGTGCTTGTTACTGGCTAAGTGTCTCATATAGGCGTTTCTGTTGATGGATCTGTTACAACCGGAGATCCGGCAGGTGATTGTTGTGGCTGTTCCTATGTGCACGGTCTGCACATGATGGCGTAGCAGCGATACCGGACCCTCGAACTGACACTCGGCAGCGCCGGCATCATGCCAGCCACACCGTTTCGGGCTCTGCCCGTTCCAGTATCGACTCTCGCGTACGGGTGGCGGTAGTGGGAGAGGGTATACGGGTAGTTCTTGATGATCAAGTGGCAGAGCCCAGCTAAGTCCATACCTGCAGGTTGAAATGAATATCGGGCCGTCGAGCAGCGTTGTATCAGCTACTTACGGTGCTTGGGAAGCTATCAAGTTAATTCCCCATTCGGAAAGCGGGTTGCCGTCGTGTATAGGCCAAACGACATCTCCGTCGGCGGCGGCCAGAGATGGCTCCAATGGCCATCCCTCGTTGTGGCCGTTGACATAGAAATTCATTGTACTGTCGGAGGTGGTATCGTGAGGTGTGAATGAAGTGTGATCAAAGCGTGGACACGTCAAAGCGTGCTGCGCGATGTGGCGAGAAAAGCGTCTGGAGTGAATGTCACGGAGGGAGAAAGAAGAGGATAGAGCTGCCTAGCCGCCCGCCCACAGGTTTCGAGCGCACCAAATGGGCCCAAACAACACGTCCACTGGTCACGCTTTGTCGCATGGCCCAATGTGTGGGCCTGGAAAGGCCAAAGCACATCACACTTAGGCTAGGTGATTACTGTAAGGCTTTCACCGCACCAGCTTCATTTCCTCCACGCGTACACACGTTCATCTAATGACCAGGCCACACAACAGTGAAGTACATTCCAACCTCTTCCGCTCATAGCTCTGTGCTCACAAGCATGCAGCAACGTCAACAGTAGAATGAGAGCCACACAGGATCGAACCCAGCCTACGATGCATACACGGAGAAGGAAATGGGACCGAGGCAGCGACATTGTATTGCCCACACAACACACTGGTCAGGTTCAGTGGCGATACCAGCCGTATTCGGAGGGTACGCACACACCACCCGTGGAAGACTGGACGTCAGCGACGAGCACAGATGACGAGACGTCAAGAATAGAGCATTGCGATATAAATATATGCCTTGCCAACCGTCCGATCCCCCCCGTTGTTGGTCACGTTGGACCACGGATCGTTACGAGCAGCTGTCTCACCACCAACAGCCGCAGCCGCAGTAGAGAACCTTCAATATCAAGAACAACATTGAACACAGCCTGCTGTAGACACTGAATTGCGAAAGACGCTATCAAATACTGTGGAGTCTCGACCGCCACACACGAAATAACGTTCTCGGAGGAAAATTGCAGCCCGCTATCCCCGTCTTTCTAGCCGTGAGTTGTAGTCCGACAGCCATGGCGTGCCTCGAACTTGGCATCTGGATTGAACCGCTATTTTCACAAGTGCAGAGAGTGAAGGCCATGCTCTCTGTGTGGGGGCTGGATTGCAAACAAGCCATAGTCGCTGGCTCCCATTCACCGGCTCTCCATGGGGCTGGGACGATTCCATCAAAGACGGCTAGATGCAGCGATCTTCCCAATTATCGTCCTCAACTGTAGTCGGACGACCGGGTACAGCATCCACACATGGACAGTATACAGGCTCTCTGCCCGGCAGTGTCCACTCGCATTCGACGAAAGTTGCATCGAGCAGAGCGACAGCAATGCGCGGAAGGTGGCGCACCGCGATGTGGCCGTGAATGTCCAGGCCAAGATTGCACAGACACACACCACTGGGTTCCTCGTTTTCGATGGCATCGCATGCAGTGAGCGGCCCTTGCGGGTCAGCCTGTGACTTCGCGCAGCACACACGCAGGCAAGGCCGCGCCTACACACGGGAATCATTAACGTACTCCCTTCAAGAGTAGGATGCTCTCTATATGCGTGCTGCTCCTGGGAGTGGGTGCATGCATACGTTATCCGTATTCTGCGACACGAACGATGGAGAGCGCCAATAATCAGCAGGAGCAAGGCGATTGGAAGGACTCGAAGCTTGACATGACATATCACACTGGGGTCTTTCGTCCCTTCCTCAAGCTATAAATTACATGGGAACGGTGGATTGTAGCGCCCGAGCACCAACACGTATCTCAGCCACCCCCATGTTTCCCCGAGAAGCAACAGCGGGAATGTGCAGGGAATCTGTGCACCTCGAGGTGAGATGGAATGCCCATCCTTCAACATGCAGCATGATCGAGCAATTTGAAGACGCGTGCGGAAGTCTGGACGTGGACGCGAACAAAAGAGTAACAAAAGGAATGCGACCACGTCACAAAAGGAGTCGCGCGACCGAATCTACGTATGCCGTCCCTATAAAGCGGCTTGAAATGTTCGAATGGCGTGTCACGCACCTCGGACGTCTTGGAGGGCGTGCAAGCCTGCAGGAGCAAAAGAAGTCTGATTCTTGGCTGTAGGCGGGGCGGGGCGTCCTGGTGCATCGCGATGAGCCTGCACGGTGTATAGAATGCGGCGTTGGATGAAAAAGTTGAGCTGCACCTCGATAGGTTGTTTCTCCAGGGCACACGAAAGACATCTGATTACCATCGCTACACACTATCCAGTACGCACAGTCTAAGCTGTAGGCGAGAGTGCATCATGCGTCGAGTCGCCAAACCGCTCAGTGAGGGGAATAGAATGAGTTCAAGCCGACCACCGCGGATCGCTCATTGGGTGTCAGGCCCGCCCGCCACTGCAGGACTGCGCTGGTACAGAACATCTCATATTATTATGTATACAGTGCGCACAACGAGGATAACAGCCCCAAATCAGTGCATCTCTGCGCATTCTTAATGAGAATTATCCCGATATCTGGCGCAAGCAAAGGCATATGTTACGTATCTGCCAGTGGTAGTATTGCGTTCAGGATGCTTACAACAAAAAGTACAAAAAATGTTCCTAGGGGGATTCGAGCCCCCGTCCCCACGGTTCTGCTTGAGCGGATGCCCAAACCACAACGTGATGATCTGACCACTAATCGATAGGAACCTGTCATATGTTGGCCAGCAGATAATCATGTGGTACTCCTCACTCTGAGCCCCAGGCACAGATGCAAAGGAATCTTCCCAAGTCCCGACGGTATGGAATCCAGTTCTGTGCATTGCATGCTTGTAGATAGGCCGCCAAGGTGTGGGATCAGCTTCGAAATCCTCAGACAGCATGATGCGACGGACAGACACCATGCTATTTTTTACGAAGAGGGGTGCTGCCTATCGCGAGGACCGGCGATGGGCGCAGGGGCTAACCGGTGGGGAACATCGTGAGTCCATGCCAAGCACATCATCCAGAACCACGGCGGATGTTCTCAAAGTGTTGATCATCTAGTAAGGAGCAAGATCAGCGGTATGGGCATTCAATAGAATGTCAGGGCAAGCCAAACGGCCGAGCAGAGTCGCGCAGACACGAGCTGTCTCTCTTTCGCTGGGCAGAAAGGCTCGGATGGCCAAGAAGGGCAAGGGACCTGCCTGATCGGATAACGCACGTGCGTGCTCCTGTCCGCCGGAGTTCGTCGTCGAGTGGAGAATACAAAACTCGCTCCTCATCGCTGCCCACGATGGACGCCGTCGCCGCTCGCCGCCCTCTCCACGGAAAACGCTCCTTCAACTCCCGACACACTATGCTACATGCTCACGCACACCCCCGCACGCCCCTCGACTCCCCCGCCGCCTATGATGCCTCCGAGGAGGACAACGACCCCCTGACCGACGACGCCGCCTCCGCCTCCAGTGTCCCCGCCCCCGCCGCCCGCCTTCTTGCTGCTAACGCTAACGCTAGCAGCAGGCAGGCCAGCGCTCGCCGCCCTCCTCCTGGCCGCACTGCACTCGCGGTCGCGCTCATGAGCGACGACGACGCCGGCACCGACTCGCCTACCTACGATGGTGACATCGAGAGCAGCACCACTGCCGCTGCGCCGGGCCCCCGCGTGCCCATCGCCTCCACGTACAGCAGCAATTACGACTCGTCGGCGAGCACCCGCGCCGCGTCCCCCGCATCCACCCTCACCAGCCCCGCGAGCCCCGCCGCGCCTCTTCCACCTACGGGAAGTGATCCTGCGCCATCGGACCCGCATCTCGCCACAGAGCTCTCAGAACCGCTGCCTGCGCCCATCGCCGCGGCTGCTTTCGACCCTGCGAAGCTCACGCCCGCCGACATTCAGGCGTACGTCCGCGCTGCAATTGCGGCTGAGGGCCAGGATGCACGGCAACGGAAATACAAAGTCAATCCGCCGCCGGCGGGCCGTCCAGCGCGCATATATGCGGATGGTGCGTCATGACTCCCTATGCGCGGTGCGCGACTGACGATCGTCGCATACAGGCGTATACGATCTCTTTCACTTCGGGTATGTGCTCCATTTTGGGTTATGCGTCCCCTCATTCTCGCCACGGTTCCCTTGTATCACTTCCACATATAGACCCTCTGAATGAGTAGTCGCTCACTCTGCACCCCCTCCACGTACACTGCACATCCACCGGCCACTCTCTCCTTCCGCTGCGTTCTCACTCGCTAGCTGATCCCTTTACAGACATGCCCTCCAGCTGCGCCAAGCTAAGCTCTCGTTCCCACCCCCCGCGTTCGCCGGCTCCGCTTCGGAGGACACGCCTGCGTGCGCCGCGTCGGGTGTGCACCTCCTCGTTGGCGTCAATTCGGACCAGCAGTGTACAGAGCACAAGAACAGGCCTGTCATGAATCATGCCGAGCGGTAAGTGCCTGTGATTTCGCTTGTGTCCCCTCTCGCCGAATTTCGGTGCCCTGGCCATTCCAATGACGAGAGGCGCGGCTGAGCGCTGACGAGCATTGTGCGTTGCAGGTGCGAGGCGGTGCGACATTGCCGCTGGGTCGACGAGGTGGTTCCGGACGCGCCATGGGTGATCGACGAGGCGTTCTTACAGAAGGTGCGCATGTGTTTAGGTGTTTCGTCGCATTGCGTCTACATTGCGGCCTGGGGTGTGTTGCATATATTTCCGGCAGCCACGGATGAACGCCGTCTGCAAGTGCATTGTGCGCTAATTGGGCGATGCGTCAAAGCTAGTAGCACAGAATGGTACATGCAGCTATCCTACGTGTTTGGCTCTGTACGGCACTCAGGAACAATCGGCTTTGAGTTTGCGTACGCCTTCCACGGTGCCCAGTCCCGCAGACACAGGGATGCTAAATCGAGTATTCTATGTGTCTTCATGACGCGGGACACGGCGATCTTCGTATATAACATCTTGGCATCTGTCTTCGTGCGAAAGTCACGACGATCTTGCGTCTTCATTAAGGCCGTATTGGGCCTGAGGCTACATATGTGAATATCGGGCTTTTCTGTCCACGTCTGCCGCCCTTTTCCCATCGCTTCGTCTGCCTCCTGTGCAGCTCGCGTCCGCCCTAGCTCATGCTGACCTGCTTTGCTCCAGGTATGTATCCCCTCGCCGCGCTGAGGATCCCCGCCGTAGCCCTATGCAGCACCTTGCTGAACCGTATTTATTCTCGCCTGTTTAGCATCAAATCGACTACGTAGCGCACGACGAGGATCCATACGTAAGCGGCGGCCTTGACGACGTTTACGGATACTGCAAAAGTAAAGGCACGTTTGCCGCATGTGCCATGTCTCTCTCTTCCGCTGATCTCCCTATTTCTGTTTCCACGCTGCCTCGTGATGGCCAATCTCCGGCTTACAGGCAAGTTCATCCCCACACGGCGGACGCCGGGCGTGAGCACGTCGGAGCTGCTCGAGCGCATCGTGTCGCAGTACCGCTTGCGCGCGTTCGACAAGAAGCTCGCACGCATGGGCCACGCGGAGCTGATGGCAGAGGGAAGCGACTACGACGATAGCGCACCAGGGAGTGTGCGCGTGAGCCGCGCGGGGAGCCCTGGCCCGCGGTAGTCCTTGTTGTGATGGTAGAAAATGGACATAAAAGGAAGCGTGCTTGGATCTGGATACCGAGTGTAGATGGTACGTGTACGAAAGGTTCTAATGTTATTGACTCGACTTCCTAGTGGATCATGGCGATAACCCGTCGTGCATGAGATGGCCGTTTGAGATGGTAGGGTTTTCGTATGGCTGCGCATTCACAATCCTCAGTCTTGCGGTTACTTGAGCGATGCGAATCTGAGTCAGTACGGTGCAGGTGACGAGAACCTCCGATAAGAGTCGTAGATTGTATGTATTGGTACAGCGCACTTATGTAAATGGTGGACGACTCCCTATACCTGCTTCCTTACGTCATCGCTCTGTCAAGCGTTGTGTGGCGTTCCCAGTGGCTTAGAAGGAAATATAGCTAGTGGGATAAGCATAGCTCATACCATCGGCAGTCTGGGGCAGATCCATCAGGATGTTTCTTTAGCGGCTTCTGAAAGTTACGCACGTAGAGAGTATCAGTGCATTGACTAGGAAGCATAGTTGTATCCGCGTAGTACTGCATATTGAGATTATGCACGTCTCCTTGTCTTTCGAGGACATAATCGTAGACTTGCTGATGCTGAACTCCTAACATTGCCGACCAGTTTTTCATTTTGGCAGCTGAAGGGTCTGGGTCTTCGGCAAACAACTCTTCCAGAGAGGTATGAGCCTCTGTAAAGGATGTCTTTATCAGAGGAGTGATGGTCAAGCAGGATTGAAGCACACCATTGATGTACCTCAGAGTTTGGTCCAGCCTGAGGTCATGGACACGCCGTCGCGAGAAATAGTTGCTAATGGCCCTCGCAGTATACCACTCGCATCCAGGAATGCTCGTGAGTTCTTCCAATAGAAGCCTGCATTCCTGCTTCGAGAGGTGTTTTGAATGGGTGTAAGTAGCTGTGATAGTGGTGAGTAATGAGGCCAGTGTGCGCAATATGTATTATATGGGTATAACAAACATAATAGAGAAAAACACAAACCTGCTAACAATCTTTTACCTTCAGTTGTCAGTTTTCTTCGCTTTCTAGACATCAGTGTAAGCAGGATTTTTGTAGGCACTATCTGATTCATCTTCTCACTGTACACACACTCACACATATATATTGATTCAAGCCCTCAGAATGCCTCATCTCATAGGAGTTGACTCCTGTCCGAAGCAATGCCATTTGTGGCCTCATGAGAAATCGAAGCACTCACATCTAGCTTCTGTTACGTGCACAGCAATCTCAAGATGTTGCAAACATCCCCACTCTTGCATTGATTACGTCCCTGCCCTTTGTACATGGCACCTTGTTGGACTCGAGTCCAAACAAGTACTGGGTTTCTCTGCAATAGGCATTTGTATAGTGTGTAGTATTACTCCCTCGCACTTCCATTGATATTGTAAAACCTCGTTGGCTTGGGATGCCCGTCACTGTTCGTCGGCGACGGCGGCGATGTCGAGAGTGGTGAACACGAGGCCGCGTACTGCGAACTCGTGCATGACATGGGCGGCGAGCCGCTTCCGGATGATATCGATGCGAAGGGTGATGCGGGGCGCAAGCCCCGATCTCCGCTCAAGCGCGGCGGGAGCTGTTGTCGAGAATGCGGCCGCGACTGCGGACTGCTGGCCGGATATGGAGGAGACCGCGAGCGAGATAGCGACGGGCCGAGGTGCTGCGTAGAAGCGAACGTCTGGACATGCGCGCGTGGTGTCGTCGCAGACGTAATCGTAGCGGTCGAGGGTGTGTGCGAGTGCGAATGACGCGCATGCGCGCTAGACGGCAAGAGCATGTTGGTATCATACGGGACTTGGGATGCAGGCATCTCGGCGAGCTTCGAGCTGCGCCGGAGCGAGGGCGGCAGATGGCGTGGGGAGGTCTGCCGCGGGTTGGCCTGGCGTGTGGAAGACGACGCCGGCGGCGCGGCAAACATGTGTCGCGGGGAGGACGACGGCGAGGAGCTCGACGGGCCCGCGGTCTGGTAGTAGTCGGGGGTATCGTAGACCTGGTGAGGAGATACAGGGGGCATGGCGGGCGCAGGGACCCCGTATGGCTGCAGCATGCGGAAGAGACGCTCCTTCACGGGCGTCGTCTCGTAGTAGACATTGGTGAAGGGTGGCGGCTGCGCTGTGGTCGTCACGTCCGCAGGCGAGGGGTATGCAGGCCCCGGCGCGAACGCAGCCGGGCTCTGCAGCTGCGCGAAACGATGTGGCAAAAACGTGCGGGCAGGTCCTGAGAGAGAACGCCGCGGGGAGTCCAGCGCCGAGGGAGCAAACGTCTCGCGCACATCCTCTCCAGCCCCGAGGCCCATATCGCTCATCTGCTGTGCCAGTCGCAGCACTGGCCGCCCGCGCAGTCGCGCCAGCATCCGCGCGTCGAGCCCGCCCTCAGCGCGGCCGGCAGCGCGCGGCGCAGGGAGCTCGTATGCCTGCTCCAAAGTGGACGGGCGCATCTGGCGCAGCTGCTGGCGCTCGAGCGTCACCGTCGGCTCGCGCTCGCCGTCGCGCTGCCGCTCGCGTTCCTTGTCGCGCCGCCGGTCGAGCGCGCCCTCCTCAGTGAACGAGCGCACGGAGTGCACGTCGTCCGACTCGGCGAGCTCGGAGCGTGCGTCGTCGTCCGTGTGCACTTCGCTCGCGTTCGACGACGCGTTCGACGCACCGTGCGAGTTGCGCTCGTGATCCCGTTCGCGCGCGGGTCCGGCTTCGGTGGCGAGGGCGAGGCCCTGCCCCAGGCGGCTCTCGAAGGACGTGTGGTCCTCTGCGGGCGCCTCTGGTGGTGGTGGGCTGGTCCACTTTCCGCGTTTGGGGGCCATGTGCTCGAGCTGGTCAAGCGGGAGTGGCTTTGGTACTTCGACCTGCGGTAATGACGGCGCCGGTTGCTGCGGGGGCGACGCAGAAGCGGAGGCTGAAGCAGGGGAAGACGATGGTGCAGGGGAAGACGGACCGGGAGCGTGTAACTCCGAGGGTGTGGGGGTGTCAGCGATGGGGAGGCGCTGGGGGCGCATCGGGCTGCTGTTTACGGTATATGGGACCTGTGGCGGAATGGGAGACAGGCGAGGCGGGACAAACGCGCCGCGGGCAGGCGAAGGGTGCAGAAGCTCCTCCTCTTTGCGTTCTTCACAAAGCTGTGCAAGGGCGACAATGGCGCGCTCAGGACGACTCGAGAGGATTCGGGATGCTCGCATGAATTCGCCCCGGATCTAGATGTTGATGTGAGGGAGGTGCAGGACAAGGAGGTCGACGACGTACGGTATACAGGCCATCTCTCGTCACGCATCGTGCGACATTGAAATCAGTTTCGAACGGATCCTGCTCGTCACGTAAGGGCTACGTCAAAGGGTGTACCACCACAGGGAGTCATACCTCAATGCACAATCGATTGCGTTCTCTCGGGCTGCCCTTCTCGGCCTATGATCGTCCGTTAATTGCGCACACAACAAGACAACAGCCAGTGGGTAGGCACCTCGCTGACCCAACCCTTGCTATCTTTCTTGAGGAGGCCCGCCCTGATGGACGCGACGCCGCTTGAGTAGTTGAAGTCGCGCGAATAGTACTTGAAAAAGTCAATCAAGCTGGCGCATTACACACGGACGTGTCAGTAACCCTGATTAAAGCGAGATATTATGGCTGCCACACACAGCTCGGCGACGCTTTCAGTATTAGACGACTTCCATCGTTGTCGTAGGAGTTCTATATCATCGAAAAACCTATACAAGGATGAGCCATGTGCGCCGCGCGTAAGCGAATGGGTTAGTAGGTCACCATATATTGTGTCCATTGAGATGAGTATCTTCCTGTGCGTATACATGCACCCATCAGACGGCCGCACAACCCGATCAGCCAGAGAACGCACTTTAGATATAGGCCGCAGAGGCGGCACTTGTTGTAGATTGGGAAGAACGGGAGGCGACTTGACATGTACAAGGAAATATATCACAAGGAGTACGTATCCGTATGAGGACAGCGTGCCTTTGTAGGGGGAGTTGATTTTCCTGGGAAGTATTTGAGCACAGCGTAAGGACGGTATGATCAGGCGTACCGTCGCTTGCTCCATACTTTGACTGGAAATCATATAATCAATAGTGGTAAGTGCGTTCTGGGCTATGGCGTACGCCACACTTACGAAACAGAACCATCGTCCGCACGCGGGCAGGATCGATCATCGCATAGCACATTAGCAAACGCGTGTTCTCTAGAGCGAGCCTATTCTCAAAGCCAATATCACATGCGATTCCGAAGGGGAGGCCGGGGGCGGGATCGAGCGACAATTTGACGATGGGTATTCGGGCATGTGGGAGCGGTTTGACGTGAAACTTGGTCTCTGACAGTGAGAGGTATCAGCACACGGATACGATGACATAGGATCCACGCTCGGTGTGAAATCGTAGTAACAGGATACTATATGCCGACGACCCAAGGATAGTCTAGCGCCAAGAAACGCTTCAGATAATATGAGCGCTTAATGGATTGTTCACGCCGACCGTGCCGTCCATAGATCAGACAAGTCTCCAGAGGTGGATGTTCGCGAGAGCATCTCCATTACGCATAGCATGGAGTCCCTAAGGAGTAGCATATGACAGGATGTACACACCTCGCTCCAGCAAGTCTCCCAGCATGTTCACGAGGTCGGTGGCGGAAAGCCGCTCCTCAGAATCGATCAGACAGCATAAGTCCATATCTGCCGTGGCGCATACACGGTCAGAGCACGGGCTGTGCGAGATGGGGCGAGCACATCACCTGAGTTGCGAAGGCTGAAGCCATTGGCAGTACTGCCGAAGGACAACAGCCGGCTGTCGAGCTCGATGGTGCGGATGAGGCGTTCGAGAAGCTTGCGGACGTCCTCCTTGACAGCGAGCTCTTCCGTGGTGGGCAGCAGCTGGATGACAAAATCGTAGAGGCACTGGGAGAAGTCCTGAGCGAACTTCTGGCGCGAGGCATGCCTGCGCTGGGGCGGGGGGTTGGGCTGGAGGTAGTGCTGTCTGGGCGACTGGAGGGCACTGGCGGGATGCGCGTACGCGGTGGCCATTTGGGGGCTGTGTCGGGGCAGGAGCACGGCCGTGGTGGCCGTTGGGAGGGGAGATGGCGGGCAAGCGAGAGACGGGGGGAGGTCTCTGGCCGTGGCTGCTCGCCGTCCGCTCTGACGCCATATATGGCAGCTCTGCTACCGATCACACCCACGTGGTCTTCCCCGCCTTCAGTCTGGCTCAAACAACTCGTACTGAACCCACAGCGCTGCTGCCCATTGCGCTCACATGAACACGTCCCTCCTCGTTGCTACCACCGCATACGAGCAGCTACCCCCGTGGCCATGGCCAGCTTCCGTCCCAATGCATCGGTAAGTTCACGGCACCGTCAGACGCCTGTTCCCAACAACAACAACACCGCGGCGACACGGGGGTGTTCCCCTTGTCTCATAACTGGCACTCTGACTTGTCGCAGCGGCGCCGCTGTGGGCCAGGCAGACCGAGACGGTCACCGTCCGGAAGGGAATGAAGCATCCTGTGCGGCGCTCGCCAAGAACGGCAAATTATTGGGTCATAGAACCGATCAAGATCGCCAGCCACGGGACGGCAGACGTCAAGATTATGCTGCCCTCTAATGCGGATACCATGCATTGCGCGGGGTCAGAAGACTGGCCCTCATCCCAGCCTTATCTTTCGCATGACACGCTGGTGTCGCTGACACCTGCCTCGGCGAACTGTGATAGACTGTGGGTATCCGAATTCCAAAATAGCCATTTATTAATACTCTATCCAGTCCTTCGCCCGCAACGGCTTCCAAAGCCACCTTCGCCTTCAGCGTACTTACCCTCCCGGCCATTATTGCGGCCACAGCGGTGCCTACATTCGGTGATCGGGAAAGATGAAGAGCACCTGCTAGATTATACGCGGCAATCGCCGGGAAGGTAGGAAGCATAGAAGCGTCTCTGCGGGCAGAAGACGCTCGCAATCATGACTACAGTACCTCCGACGTCTCGAAAACCCGAGCGGTCAGGTCCTTCATGAGATGAATGAGAGTCAACAGTCTTTTGTATATATTTTCTGCGTCTTTTTCTAGATTCTACTGATTTTCTAGGCAAGAAATGGCCGCCTGCTCCTCACCGCCGTGCGAGATCGCTGTGTACAAACAGGGTGAGTACCGCCGCAGACGCGACCGAGTGCAGTACGCACATGAACGCCGCGTCGATGCATGCTTTGACGTCCTTGTAGCTCACGACGAGACAACTCTGCTCGTCCCGCGCCACGAGCATGATGCGCTCGTCCGATCCCGCATCAAGCTGGAGGGAAGTATGAGCGCACAGAGTCCGTCAGGTCGAAGGCGCAGAACACACCTTGTTGAGACACGTGAGGACATGCGACAGGTTCACGACGGGATTACCCAGCTCGTCAACCTGGTGGAAGACGAAATCCCGGAACAGCTTGATGATGTACCGGTCGCCGGTCTCAGACCACCGCGGCTCGCGTGCAAACCTGCGGTGCAGCGGTACCGATGCGGGTGCAAATACGTCAAAACACGCAGCAGGTTCCGCGAAGAGTGAAGCACTGACTCCGGGCGTTCGTTGATGAAGCCGAACTTGCACAACAGGCGAACAAGGCGTCCGTTCTCAAGCTCCGACATGAGCTCGCCCTCCAGGCGGTCGACGGCACTGTTGTGGGGAGCGCGGATCAACAATGACAACAAGGTGTCTGAGAGATCTGGCGTCATACTTTTGTACCTCGTTCATCTCGGTCAAAAGTCTGCTGCCTATCATCTCGAACAGATGGCCGATGGTCTATGTGACGGCGATCAATGAACAGTAGCACGGTGTTCTTGCTGCAGCACTTGCCTTGTTGGGCGCAGGCTTCGAGACGAGGAAAAGCGCGACGGCCTTGACGTCTGCAGAGTAGTGCCGGCTAAGGTTCTCGACGGCCTTCGGAAAGTTGTTCATCGCGGCCAGGTTGTTGCAGCACAGCGCGAAGACAAGCTTTCCGAACATGACGAGGTCTTCCTGTTGCAGCATCGCAATGTCCGCACGCGATTCATACGTGAGCACGTCGATGACGCCGCACGAGCTGATGCGGACCCTGCAGCCACGCCGTTAGCAATCCCTCTCCCTCACAGCACGACATGCAGGTGTCACACCTGTTCTCGCTGGTGACAAGAATCTTCGTTGCGTCGATGATCCGCACCGCCATGCCTGCGTCGTGCACGGCCTTGATCGCGTTCGCGATCTGCACGATGTACGACCAGAGCGTGCGCTCCCCGATGCGCGAGTGCTGCGCCTGCAAGCGCCCGTTCTGGAATTGAGGCGCCTTCGACTTGATGTGCGCCTCGAACAGCGTCTGCGAGTTCGGATGGTAGTCGTACACCACCACGAGTGCTGGCGATGGGTCAAGGTTGGGCAAGAGAGAAGGAAAGTGGACGCGACGCACAAGAGTCGCCAAACGCGCGGCTCGTGAACGCCTCGTGCACAGAAACGATGCTCGGGTGTCGGATGCGGGCCCACGCCTCGATGCTGGAGAAGGCCGCCTGCTGCATCAGGCGAAAGTCTGCACGTACGCCACGGCCGGGACACGCTCAGCCTCGGAAGCGGCGCGAGACGACGTGAGATCACGCACTCTCGATCCTTCGTAGTGCGTAGGCAACACCATCAGCGGAATTGGTCGCACGGTACACCGCCGAATACCAATTTCCGAACTTGCGCCGCTCGCCGACGATGGGCTCGAGTGGGACGAGCGTGTGGTAACCCTGAATGTCCTCGGGGAGATTCAGGCCGGGTGCAGGAGCAGTCCGAATCGTCTCCGAGCGGCTCTGCAGCTCTTCGCGGACATCATCTGAGATGAAGTATCTGTGCTTAAGGCTGTCTGGACGAGGTCGTGTGTACATGAGGTATTCCAACTGCGAGGCGCCAAGGTCAAAGCGAGACCTGGCTCACGCGGGAAGAGGCAACGTACAGGTTGTCTAGCGAAAGGATAATCCGTGGAATAGTAGGGGTCATCAAGCTTGCCTTGGGCAGCTGCCGGTCTCGACCACGGGTGGAGGTTGCCCTGGACGGTGATAAGTGAGTTAAAGTCCACTAATGAGGGAGTCCGTGTATCATGATAATGCAACGCTGCTTGAAAAGCAGACGACTCGTGGTCGGACAGAATTTGGAAACGAGGAGATGATGAAATGGAGCAATCAAATATATCGCTCACATAAGGTCCTTCATCGCTTAGGTCATAACCCCCCACGATTCCCCACGTAGACTGAGATTGTCTGTGCCCATAGGGATCGTCAGTTGCTTGGGATTCCGAGTAGTCCGAAGGTGCCGATTGGAATTCCGCGGGCGAGGCTCGGTACTCCGAGAAGACTAACTCCGGAGGAGGAGGTAGATACTCTGAGGGTGCGGTGGACGACGGGCTACTGTTGTATCAATGAAGGAGACACGTTAGCGGAGAGGATAATGTTTATGTTGCGGCGAAAGCGCGTACAGGGAACGGGATCGCTGTGACTGTGTCGAGTCCGATGTGATTATGGAGCCTTCAGACGAGATAGATGTTTTGGGAACAAATACAGGGGCATTAACCGCCTGAGCCGGAAGCGCTGCACTCGGGACAGGCGACTCGGGTGGTCTGAACACAATGAGGTAAAGGAAGCGTGTGCAGTCAAACCACTCACACTTGTGCGGGTTCGTCACGCTGCTAGCCATTGAGTATCTTACAACATTGATTCAGTCCAAGGACATACCTGAGGGTGGTAATAAATACAACCTCTGTCCTGAAATTTACACGATCTTATTGTACAATGAGTCAGCAGTAGTATGATGCACCAAGAAGTGTTTGAAAGGGGATTCTGCGTGGCGCGTACAGTCTCACTCTGGACCTTCTCAGGAGGAGCGAGAATATACCCTGATATACCCGAAAGGCAGAAGCAACCCATCAAGGCTGCACATCAAATTCGGGATGACTGGGGCTAAGACTGATTATACCTGAGCGATATATATAATACCGGCCCAAAGATATAGCTCAGATTGCCCTGAGCAAGTCGCCTGAGCGCAAGACATGCCCGTACTCATCCAGGTGTGTAGGTATATCCACAGGAGTCTATAGCGCGCAGTCTGTTCCACTGGCAAGAACCAGACAGCTTCAGAGCGCGAAGATGCACTGTCTAGCCTTACCGCGCCGACCCGGCCGGGCCAAAGTATGTGCAACCTGCGGAAAGCCCCGCAGCCCTACAGACACCAACAACAAGACTTTACAGCAGCGAAACTCACCCGTAGATCAAGATATTCCTACACTGGCGTTGAGTGGAGTCTAGATGAAGCTGAGTCAGGCGCAATCGGGGTATACAGGCTTACGCACCCTTCTTGTTGGACAGTTTGGGGCTAGAGGGTTCCTCTGCAGAAGGAGCGACAATCTTTACAGCGGATGAAGAAGGCCTGGAGAAAAAGGCCATTTCACCCTGAGCCATCCTGCGGCCAAGAGGTGGTTTGTGCACGACGACCGAACTCCAGATAATCGACCCCCTCTCAGGGCGTATGTCACGTGCTGTACATAGCCACAAATAGCCACCCACAGCTAGCGGTGGTGGCAGTTGCTCTCTCTTCCGTTTTCCATGGCCAGCCTCGCGCGAGATGCTGCATTGTTCACGAATGCACTGCACAGACAAGACTACACATCGTGGCACTCGCAGCCGCCTCCCCTACAGCCGCCGCAGGCAGCAGCTGAGCCCTCTGATTCGCAGCCAAAGTCGAAGAAAAAGCGGCCGAAAGCAAGCACGTCTTTTTCTCATATGCTCGACCCGTCTGCCTTGGTGTTGGCCCATGGCTGATCTGTCGGTGCAGATGTCGTTTATTCGCAACCTGCAGATACAGGCACAGGCACCAATGTCAACACCCAGCTCGTGTACGCCGTGAATCATCTCAAGTCAAATGGCAATCCCATGCGACTGCAGGACTTGGCAATCATAACGAGCACCCCTCTCGACACCGACAAGGTCCTTCTTGAGAAGTTCAGAGCACATGACCGTGTCGTGCATGACCCAAAGACAGATCTATATTCATATCGTGTATGTTTCGCTCGACTTTGAGTTGTCCTGGCGGTTGCCCATCCTACTGATAGCACGACTACAACGTACGCAACAAAGCGGCACTCTTGACCGAGATCCAGCGTCAAACACGGAAAGGTGGCGGGCTTTCCGTGCGGACGCTGAAGGAGAGCTGGAAGGAAGCACCACAAGCTGTCGAAGAGCTCGAGAAGGAAGGTGATGTGTATGTCACTCGGACGCTCAAGGACGGTCAGATGCGGATGGTATTTTGGAATGAGATCAAGGCGGACGAGGAAAACGGTGGAATGCCGGTGGAAAAGGGTCCGTGTTCTTATTTGACCACAGTAGCTGCTGTCTGACATGTGGCGCAGAATTCAACGATCTCTGGCATGGCCTCACTGTCCCGAACGACGTGGATCTTCTGAAGCAACTTGCATCGGAAGGTTTGCAAGCTACTGCTGCTGAGACCCTCGTTCCCAAGGGGCCCACCAAAAAGAAGGGAAAGAAATCTGCGCCCCGGCAGCGCCAGGTGCGCATTACGAACACACATTTGAAAGGGCAGATAGACCTTTCGCGGGATTACGTTGCGCCGAGCTTGAAATGAGCAGCTTGGCTAGCGGCGGCGGTCTCGATCTTCTTTGGTCTTACATCATTGTTTTACACGTAGTGTATTTTACTATCATACGCTTAAGTAACATGGACACCTCTTATCACATCATGGACAGGGCGCGTGTAGTTTGTGTTAGCCGTACGTACTAGTAATGTGCGCTCGACAACGTTGAGAATGTACTGTGTCCGGTCCGAAAGCCAGTGAGGATTCGAGAGCGTAGCATGTAACAAAAGCATCACAACATTGTGTTCTCTCGGCGTGCGGGATGTCGTCCGTCGTAAGCTCGCATGCAGCTGCATGCCGGTTAGCATACACCATGTCAATTGAACACTGTTCGATTGAGATTACTCACCTCGAGCAGGAAAAGGGTCTGGCTGCAATCGCTTGTACAGTCATCAAGCACGCTGCCTTTTACGCGGTGGCTCATCCTGCTCCTCCGCTTCGCCATCCTCCATGTCCTCGCGCTTGTCGAAAACGAACGATAAGCGCTGCTGCAGCCCAGCGAGCTCCTCCTGCAGCTTCCGCGTACGCTCACGGTCGCGCTCTTCCAGATGCTTCACGTCGGCCTCCAATTTCTGGTTCCGCCGGCTCAGAGCGCGCAACGACTGTTTCAGCTGTGCAAGGCGCCCATCCTTCTCCTGTAGAGCGGCATGCCTCTGGTCGAGGAGTAAGTCGCGTTCCATAATCGCGCGCTCCTTCGTCTCTAACACCTGCAATTGATTTTCACGCTCGCTGCGGTGCTGTGTGGCGAGCAACTGAAGGTCTGTTATCTCGGCACGGAGCTCTTCGACTCTTCTATGCGTGTCTTGGCGCTCTTTTGCAGTGTTCGCTCGGACGTAGGACAGGACGCGAGATCGCACATCCTGCAGCAGTGCATCCATACCGACGAAAGTATCATTTTCATCAGCAATAATTGGAGGGCCTGCAACGATTGCTATTACCACAGCACAGACGACAAACGTCGATCTTAGATTAATGGCTTACTTTTTGGATTGCCTCCTTGATGTCCGAGATTACTGAGAAATGTAGGCGACAGATGTGAGCCATCAGCCACCACAGTCGTCGAATTGGATGTAGACAGTGGAGGAGGACGGAAAGCGACAAATTCATCAAGCAATGGAGCAGTGTCAGGATCAATATACTCGAGTGAATCACTGCCGTTGTCCTCCGTAGCAAGTCGTGGGCCTGATGTGCAGTCTATCCATGTTGCTATTATGGAGATGCTTCTTTGAAACTGGGTTATAAAGGACGTACCGGTAGACAGCCTCCGAGAGGTAGTTTGCTCCGTCGCAATGTTCCCCATTTTGATATGCTGGACATATTGCGAATATACACGGAATAATGCTGCTTTAGAAATGGGTTTGCGAGATGCTCCTGATTCCCAACTAGATATAGCGTCATGGAGATAGGGGCCGACCCAACATGCGCAGGATGTATCTGGGTGGACATCACAGTGCGCAGGAATACCAGACACGAAAGTCCCGCTCTCCTTATCCCAGACAATGGTCGGATAGGAGAAACAGTACTGGCGAATCGACAAGACACCAGCTGTCTGTGTGAGATCTGCAAGTGCTCTACGCAAGCAATCAGAGTAGGGAATGTCATCCCCACAGACAGGTGCCTGCAGGAGCAATGATGTAGCGTATGTCTGAATGTCAGGAAATGCGCCTGATTTTTTTAGGATTGCTCGAATATGAGTCGAGACCTGGATAGCAGTCATCCCCAGCTCCTTGATCAAGTCCTCACCCTCCGTTGCAAAAGGATATATCGGCGTATCTGGCGATGATATTTTATCGAGGACCAAGAACGCCTTGCAGAACACGGTACGATATGCGTCAGAATCATTCTCATCGAGTGGGCTAAGGATGCGGCTCAAGGATGTCTCAGCAAGGCCATTGTCGGTCAGGATATCCAGAGCGATTTCTGATGCAAGGTCTGATTTGGACCTAATAGTTCTATCCATGGCAGCTGAGAGGTAGTGCTTGAACTCAGCGAACAAGGGCCCACTGGTAACTACGGCTCTTTTGTCGTCCGTAATCAGCAGGTCGCCTATGTAATTTAGACCTAGCCTGTTAAGAATGATGCCATCCGGAACGAGGAGATATCTGTGGTAGAACGCGGGCTTTTCGGCCGCGCTACCCATGACAGGTGGCGACAACGCCGGCTTGTAGAACTGAATGGTCGGACAATGGCGCCCGCCAGCGGAAATGCGCCAAACCCGAAGCGGTAAGATGAAGCCGAAGACACCAGAGAAGACCGACTCCGGAGTCAATGTGCTGGGAAGCCCAACGACGGTCACGACAACCTCGTCGCTCGTGATAAACGAGGATTCGTGAGATGGTTCGGTACACTTGCCCACTAGCTTTGTGGACATGGACAATTTGGCGCGAAGCTCGTACAGGTCGATGATTGTCTTCTCCCGCGTACGCTTGGCTTTGGATGACAGCATATGAGCGATAATTTCGCCGAAGGTATCCCAATCTGCTGAAAGGGATTGCGTACCTTCGTTTCCGTCTATAGATTCTCGTCAGTTGCTTTTAACAGCGGGTAGCGAGGAAAGGGAGATTACTCGGTGATGCTCTCAGTGCAGTCAGACTGACTGGCGTCAAGTCATTGACCCTCACTTGGACCTGGGGTTCCATCCCTTCGTTCTGGCGCCAATGCAATTCGCCGATTGTGTGTCCAACCCTGAATGATACTCCTGTCTTCAAGGACTTGATAACTGGCCCTGCATTCTTCGTCGATGCTTCAATGTCCTGGAAGATACGTTGACTGGCGGCAATGAAGCTGGCCCCTGTTCGACTGCTGCTCTGCGCAGAGCTGAAAAGTGGAGTCGACGCTCCGTCAACCACAAAATGCTCGATGATGGCGCTTTTGTCGATGTGGTTATTATAGAAGGAGAGGGCGATGAGTTGCATGGGATGTCGCCAATATACAGTGCAGATCTCTAGGTCTGTGTCATAGGGCGTTTCAAGCTCGGAACGAGAGAACGTCATTCGAATAACGGTGATGGGTAACCATGCATTATCTCGCAAAGACGCGCCGTGTGGACCTGACAAGAGTCCCGGGAATCTCTTGACGAGTGCATCCTTGCGCCCGAGCCGCACCAAGGGATCCTCTTTCCGCAGATCCTCTAGAGTGGTATGCGTCCACAAGGGTTTACCTGTCTCTCTTATGACAACGTCCAATTGGTTCCGCGCGTACTCCCTAACGGCTAGCTGGATGTTCATCTGTTGAAGGGCGAGAGAATTGTGCGCTTTCCAGCAATAAACGCGCCTTTGGTTGAGCATGAGGGGAATGTCGACAATAGCTCCCCAGTTCAAAGTCTAAGAGGAGATCAGACGAGATGTTTCCACCCCGCCGACGCAACTGGAGAAATAGGCAGCACGCAAGCCGCGACTCTGCTCCGAGACGCGTTGCATGATGGTAGAACCACATGACAGTACCAGAATGGCCAATGAGATTTCAGCAGATCATAAGTATAAAAGAGGGTTTTCCCGGGTTTGTCCAGGCAAAGAGGATGATGTACACGTCGAAGACAGGAACAATGCAGATGTTCAGACAGTTTGGTGGAAGTCTTTCTAGAGTTTCAGACACCTTTTATGATACAAATACCCAGAGGTACAGAACCGTCGTACATTTTAATACTCTATCGCAGACTCATGGTATTCGACAGCGGCGCGGGGGCGTACCGGCATAGCAGGCATGATCTCTGAGGTCACTCAAACATGTCCAGAGCATTTTAGCGAAGCAGTAAAAACAGTCAACGGCGTCGATCACTCTTGAGCAAGGAAAGGGTTGGCAATTTCTTCAGATCCATCCACAGGGCTTAGCAGTGTGATAGTCGGTCCTCGCAGAACGGCCAGGCCAAGCGAACGAATGTGGGACTCCGTCTCTACAAGCGGCATGTCAGCTCTCCTCGGCAAGCGGCTCAGAATCAAAACAACGTACCTGTTTGTAACTGCTCCTGTACCTCATCAAGCACGAGGTTCAGGAGTTGGTCGTAGCCCTTCAAGATTCCAGTGACTGTAGGCACCATTAGCGAGGTCAATCTTAAACGGCCTAGAACGTGCCTTCTCTACCACCAGTAAACTTCACCCTAATTCTTTCGTTTACGTATTTCGAGAGGTCGAGGATAGCCTCGCGCTTCGGCTTATCCATCGTGGGCTGAGCCCTTCATATCCCACGTACGGTTGCATGAGCCCTGTGAAACTAGCAAAGACTAGAGGAAAGACTAACTGGGAATTTCGCCCTCTCGCGGCACCGCGTGCCCCTCTGCCGACTCCACGACCCTGCGTGCTCGTTAGCAAACCTAATTTTTAACTAGAGGACCATGACATCGCACTCTGTCCGCCATGATCAGGCTGGGTTGTTGTTGTTTTCAGGGCGGTGGCGTCCTGGAGGACGAGAGTAAATGATATCGCGGATTGATGGCAGGGAGTCCAAGCGTGAAGAACTCAGACTACGCGGCGTTGACAATAGCGCACGCAGGAGAACAAAAGATCAATGTGGAGATGCATCAACAAGGTCTACATGAGCACTGCAGAGGGAAAGAAAAATTAAGCGTGCCTTGTATTTATGTTGTGGCGAGCGAAGTCCTGCGAAAGGACTTGTGGCTTTGAAATGGCTTTGAAAACCCGACTGCCGCGCGTGCAGCTGCTTTCACCATCATCCCTTGACCCAACCCAACTCGCCACACGCTCCCTCCCTTCCTCTTCCTCTCAGTCTTTCCAGTCAAATCATAAAAGCTTCCTTGGCTCGTGTGCTCGGTCTGCAAACCGCGATTCAACTCTGTCTCTGATTTGCAACCATGAACGCCAGTGAACTCCTCGCCAATACCCTATCTCCTGGTGCGCCCCCCTCCCCTCGGTTCTTGTTTCGTGCCCTGACTGCTCTATTCTTCGCCGAAATACTTGTACAGACGCACATACGCGTCAGGACGCGACGCAAAAGCTGGAGAATGCCTCAAAGGAGAATTTCGTGAGCGATCAACCTCTTCACAAAACGGTGTGGGGTACTCATAGCGGCATGACCGTTGCTCCGAACAGCCCGCGTATACGCTTATGCTGTGTTCCGAGCTAGTAAATGAAAATTCGCCTTTACACGTGAGGAATGCGGCTGGTCTAGCACTGAAGAACACCCTGGCGGCGCGAGTGAGTGATGGTAACCTGATCTAACCGTGGAGCGATACTGAGCTGCTCGATAGGAAAGCGCGCGGCAGCATGAGTACACGAGCCGGTGGCTGGCTTTAGACAACGATACCAGGTCCAAAGTCAAGCAGGATACGTTAATGGCACTGGGCTCGCCAGTGGCAAAGGTCGGCACTGTTGCAGCGCAGGTGGTTTCTGCGATCGCTGCGGCCGAGCTGCCTCAAGGGCACTGGTCAGAGGTGATCAACATCCTGTTGCAATTCGTAAATCACCAGGAAAACACGAATTTGAGAATCGCAACGCTCCAAGCGATCGGCTTTATCTGCGAGTCAATTGTGCGTTTTCGTCATCGCCAATTTGATACCATCCTAACGCATGTCCCCAGAAACCTGAGATTCTTGCGCTGCGCTCGAACGAGATCCTGACCGCAGTCATTCATGGTGCTCGTAAGGAGGAGCTGTCTCCAGAGGTGCAGCTGGCGGCTATTCACGCCCTGCTCAATTCGCTGGAGTTTGTGCGCGAGAACTTCGATCGAGAGGTACCACTCTCCTCTCTGCGTGCACTCTCAATGCTGATTTATCTGCAGGGCGAGCGGAACTATATCATGCAGGTCGTTTGCGAAGCTACACAATGCCAATCTGTTCCCGTACAAGTCGGAGCGTTTGAGTGCTTGGTGCGAATCATGTCTCTGTACTACGACAAGATGGGCTTCTACATGGAGCGTGCACTGTTCGGGGTAATTCATCATTGCCATTCGCATGCGCATTACATCTGCTCACGTGGTTCTATAGTTGACCGTTATGGGCATGAAGCATTCTGAAGAAACGATTGCTCTTCAAGCAGTCGAGTTTTGGTCGACCGTGTGTGAGATTGAAACGGAGTTGGCATGGGAGGCTCAAGAGGTATTGCAGTACGCTAGCTTTCCCCCGCCGCCCCTGAATTCGACAATTTCACAGGCTTCTGAATACGGCGAACAGCCGGAGACGGATAGCAAGTTTTTCGCGAAAACCGCCCTGCCAGAAATTGTCCCTGTACTCCTGCAGCTCTTGACTCGCCAGGAGGAGGAAGCGGACGAGGATGAGTGGAACATTTCCATGGCAGCTGGTACCTGCCTTGGCCTGCTCGCGCAGGCGGTGGCAGACACGATTGTGCCGGCAGTCATTCCCTTCATTGAGGCTAACATTAGAGCGCAGGACTGGCACCACCGCGAAGCAGCTGTCATGACTTTTGGCTCTATCCTGGAGGGCCCGGACCCGACTGTCCTCACGCCGCTCGTCAATCAAGCGCTTCCGATCCTCATCGACATGATGACAGACCCGAACACCCAGGTGAAGGATACTGTTGCATGGACATTGGGTAGGATCTGCGATCTGCTCGTCTCAACCATCAAGCCAGATGTCCACCTGCACCCTCTCATTTCTGCGCTCGTCAACGGCTTGCAGGACAACCCCCGCATTGTCGCCAACTGCTGCTGGGGTCTCATGAACCTCGCGGATCAGTTGGGCTGGTCCGAGGGCGATGATCCGGCGCAAGCGGCTGGTGGTCCGTTGTCGCCATATAACGAAGGCATCATCCAGGCTCTTCTCCGTGTGACCGAGACGTGAGTATACCCGCTGCTATTTGTGCCAGACGGTAGCTGAGTATTTTCTGTATACGCAGTGCTAGTAACGAAGGCAACTACCGTACGTCTGCGTACGAGGCGATCACCTCGTTCGTCGCCCATGCGACATTGGATGCCATCCCGGTCGTACAAAGTACTGTTGTCGCCATTCTCCTCCGAATGGAGCAGCTCTTGGGAATGCAGGTACGTTTAGGGTAGGTTGACGGTCC
Organism: Postia placenta MAD-698-R-SB12; assembly: GCF_002117355.1. NCBI lineage: Eukaryota > Fungi > Basidiomycota > Agaricomycetes > Polyporales > Adustoporiaceae > Rhodonia > Rhodonia placenta. The sequence continues at coordinate 328,361 of NW_020169847.1, read as the reverse complement.
CTCCATCCCACCCTAATCTATCGGCCATAGAACCAAATTGTCGGCATCGATGATCGCAACAACTGGAATGATTTGCAGAGCAATTTCTGCAGTGTCATTATAGTGAGTCGGTCTCAGATATGGTATTACTATGCATGACTGATCGGTCTCTGTAAATCAGAGTGTCGTCCGGCGGCTTGGAGATGGTATTCAGCCAATGGCGGACCGTATCATGACGCTCATTCTCCAGCTCATGGCATCTGCCGGTAAGACGTCGACTATTCTAGAGGATGCCTTCCTTGTTGTCGGATCACTCGCGGCTGGTAAGTCATACAATCTTCCAAGCCGGCTCATCCTCACGTAAGGTACCTCCAGCACTTGAGCAACAGTTTTCCCCCTACATCCAGGCGTTCCTGCCCTTCTTGTATCCCGCCCTCAAGGCGCATGAGGATACACAGCTTTGCATGGTGGCCGTCGGCATCATTGGTGACATCACCCGCGCGCTCGGCGAGCAGAGCGCTCAGTTCGCGAACGCATTCATGAGTGTGCTACTCGAGAACCTGCAGAGCGAGGTTCTTAACCGCAACGTGAAGATTTCCGTTCTGTCGTGCTTCGGCGACATTGCACTCGCTATCGGCCCGGCGTTCGAGCCGTATCTCAGCACGACCATGGGTGTTTTGCGCCAAGCTGCGTCGCTGCAGCCGAATCCTGTGCGTCGACTTTCGGTCTTCTGTCTCTTGTACTGACATACGCTGGGCCTGCAGCTCGACGTTGATATGGTTGACTATGTTAGCCAGTTACGGGAGGGTATCTTGGAGGCATACACGGGTGTTGTCACGGGTCTCAAGAATACCGAAAAGGGTGAGTTGTCCTGATGAATATGTGGTTGAGACAAGGCTCATAGTATCGTCGTTGCATCAGTGACACTGCTGTTGCCGTACGTTCAGAGCATACTTGAGCTCGTACAGCGAGTCATTGCGGACAACGAGAGGAGCGACTCCGCCTTCAAGCTCTGTATTGGTCTTATCGGCGACCTCGCAGATGCGTTCCCTGATGGTCAGATCAAACAGCTCCTTCTCGCAGAATGGATCATGACAGAGCTACGAGCAAGAGGTCGCTTACCGCAAGAGACCAGGAAGACCATGCGCTGGGCACGGGAGGTGAGAGTTAGATGTTTTAGTAGTAGTATCGTCTACTGACTGCTCGTATCTCAGATGGTGAAGCATGCGACTGCCTAGAATGCTCGCCGCGAGCGCCAAAGCGACTATTACTTTTTTCTTTTTCGTTTCCTTGTTTTCGATTACTCTCCACAATCTCGTATCCCATGCTCAGTCAGTCCTCTGAAGGAGGTACGCCATTTATGTCGCAATTGCATGCACAGTAGAGCGCGCCCGCGCGGCCCACCATGTCTTTAGGACTCATGATCTCGTTATCCGTCGACACGTTGCTGTTTCCATACTGTATTCATTGATTCCCCCCGCATCTGTTTGCAATTGTCCGGCGCTGCATTCTATATGTTTCTCATAATGAGCCCGATCCCGCCGTATCGCCAGTTTTCTAATGTCTGTTCCTGAAGGGAACCTATCGCTCGTGTCGTGTTGCGCACATATCCGGTTTTCCAGAGTTGAAAACATTACCTCGCATGCATGTATTCTGTTGTCGAATATCTCATCTAAAATATGGCTATCCGTTCCATCTGTGTAGACCACAACTAAATGTATATGACTGTCCCAAGGATGTCCCAGTTAAGGAATGCATAAATTCCGTAATATTTGTGGGTGCCCATGGGCGCGCAATGCGGGGGTGCTAATTCACGTGTCTGGAGGTAAGGGGTGAGGGCCTCCCGAGGTCCCACCATATCTCATTCTTTCCTCCGCTCTTACACCGTCTCAGATCATGTCGACATCAACGTTGCCAGTGCTCAACCTCTCGCCGCCCAGGATACTCCTGCCCACGGCCAGGGTGACTATGCCAGTCCATATGTCAGTTGGGGAGGAGCTGCTCCAACTTGTGCAAGAGTCCGAGACACAACCCGTTCTTGCCGCAGTACCGGTTTCTTCTGGCGAAAATGTCATCTTGCACGACTGGGGATGCGCCGCGCGCATCGTCAGGATAGTGCGCCCACCCAGGCTGGTGAATTCGAGTCGGCTGCGGCCGTATTTATTGACCCTGCAGGGTCTTTCACGCGTTCATTTGCTCGGGAACAAGGTAACGCGTAACACACTGAACGCTCCCGTCGACCACGTTGTACAATTTCCAGCGGATGAGGGTGTGCCGACCGCCGAGGCAGCGTCGATCTTCAAATCTGCCGCTACTACCCTCTTGAGTCGTCTCACTAAAGATGCCGCAGGCGAAGCCAGGCGCGATCTATACACCAAATTTTCCGTCATGGTCGAGGAGGTGTCCAATCAGCGCACTCCTTGGATGGCAGATGTGCTTATTGCCAGTCTAGACGCTGACTATGCAGACAAGCTCGGTGAGCACGACGTTATCCTTCGCATCTCATAAATGTGACTTGTGTGGTGGCCAGATTTCCTGTCAGCTGTTGAGGCCAACGACAGACTCAAACGTGCCACAGCCATCCTCGTCAAACAGACGTCCATCACTGAAGTGAGTAAGAAGGTCGCGCAATCCCTCGACGAGTCGCTCTCCCGGCAGCAGAAGGAGTTCTTCCTCCGCCAGCAGCTCGCTGCTATTCAGCGCGAGCTCCGCAACCTTCAGCGCTCGTCTGCGATCACACGCGGTAAACTCTCCGATGGCACTGATACATCGAGCGGAAAGCTTGCGGATACCGTAACGTCCGAGCTCGACGACGACGAGCAGGCGGAGGCGGACGACATGGCGGGCATCCGCACCAAGATTGAGGCAATGGCGCGGGATAGTGAGGAGCGCAGGATGGCTGTACGTGAGTGGCGGCGGCTCGGGCGCACGCCGGCAGCTAGCGCAGAGCACGGTGTGATTCGCAACTACGTGCGTGCTAGTATTCCGATTTGGTCGTGATGGTTGCGTGCTCATAGCGGGGACGTATATGCAGCTAGAGTGGCTTACGGCAGTACCATGGCCGGCATCCGCTGTATCTGCGGCCATGAGTAACCCGCTCGTCGCGCTGCACGATCGTGAATTCCTGGTCAAGGCTCGGAGGCAGCTCGACTCCGACCATTACGGGCTGGAAAAGATTAAGAAGCGCTTGATTGAGTATCTTGCCGTCGTGCGCCTGAAGGAGCTGCAAGCAGAGAAGGAAACTCGGCTGCAAGCGGTCGAGGCTGATAAAAGCGCGCAGGCCGCTGCTGATGCCCCATCGTCAAAGGCAGATGGTCTGCCTGCCCAGAATGACTCGAAAGCGCTTGTTTCGTATTCGCAAGAGAAGGCTGTTGGGATTCCAAAGCAACCACAGGTTCACATACGGGCAACGAGGAAGACGGGCGTGAAGGGTCCTATCTTACTGTAAGCAAATATCTGCCCGTTGTTGTTCCGATGATGACGGTGCATATATTACAAGCTTCGTCGGCCCTCCTGGCACGGGCAAAACGTCCCTCGGACAGTCCATTGCGCGTGCCTTAAACAGGCCATTTGAACGTATATCGCTGGGCGGTGTGCGTGATGAGGCCGAGATTAGAGGCCATAGGCGAACGTATGTCGCCAGTGGTCCGGGCAATATCGTGCAGGCGCTGCGTAAGGCGGGCAGGCCAGATCCTGTCATTCTTCTGTTAGTATTTTCGCGCACCGCGACTCCCAGTAGCTGATTCTCCAGCCCCTGACAGGGATGAGGTGGATAAGATCGCGAGCAGTAATTTCCACGGTGACCCTGCCGCTGCGTTACTTGAGGTACTCGACCCGGAGCAGAATCACTCGTTCCGAGTATGTGGCGTTGTTGTAAATTCAGATTTGATGCTGAATGACATATTGCTAGGACCATTATATCAACGTCCCGATAGATCTTAGTCAGATTCTCTTCATCTGCACCGCTAACACCCTCGATACTATCGCTGCACCCTTACTCGACCGGTGTGAGATTGTACATTTGTCAGGTACGAGAAAGGTGCAATGAAGTTTGTTCCATGCTCATGACTTGCGTATTTATCAGGCTACACGTACGATGAGAAAATACACATTGCCCGGAAATTCCTTATCCCCAAACAGCTCAAGGCGAACGGGTTGACTGCTGACCATTTAACACTAACTGAACCCGCCCTCCTTCACATTGCGACACGCTACACACGGGAAGCCGGCGTTCGCTCGCTAGAACGGGCAATCGGGGCTGTCGTGAGGTACAAGACCGTGGAATGGGCAGAGTATTGCGATAGCATCGGCGCCGAACTCGATTCTGCTGTCCCCATCGACAATGTAGCAGGCGAGGGCTATAAGAAGGTGGTCGAGGAACACGAGCTGGAGCAGATCCTCGGCATTGCACGATGGGACGAAGAGGAACGGGAGCGAGAGGAGAGACGAGGGCTTGTTTACGGCCTTGTCGTGACTGGTATGGGCGAGGGCGGCATCCTTCCCGTCGAGACCAGCGTTGTCCCTGGCAGCGGCAAGCTGAAATTGACGGGCAGCTTGGGTGATGTTATCAAGGAGAGTGCAGAGCTGGCCCTGAGCTGGGTGAAGAGCCATGCGTACGAACTGTACATCACACAAACGCGTTCGCAGGACCCGCTGAAGAACCCTGACCCAGTCGACATCCACCTGCACTTACCTTCGGGAGCGGTCAAGAAGGATGGCCCGTCAGCAGGCATAGCGATGGTACGCTTCTGTGATGTGTATTACGTGTTAGAAAACTGATTTACGTCTTAGACATGCGCTTTCGTGTCTTTACTCACTGGTGCATGTGTCCCGAATAATATTGCAATGACGGGCGAGGTACGTGTGATGACTCTTGATGAGTCCTATGTGCATTAATGGCTGATCTCCACGTCCCAGATCACACTTCGCGGGCGAGTCGGGCCCGTTGGCGGCATCAAGGAAAAGGTTCTCGGTGCGCACCGGGCACAGGTGACTAAAGTCATTTTGCCGTGGGCGAACCGGAAGGACGTCGAGCACGACGTGCCGCTGGAGGTTCGCACCGAGATGGAATTCGTGTTCGTACGTACCCTTGAAGATGTCTTGGAAGCTGCGTTTGGTAAGGGTGTCATCGGATGGAGAGGAAATGTCATGCTCGTGGAGAGTCGCTTATGAATTAATTTTTTTTACGATCATGTATTCTGGATATCTTGTGTTTTAGCTTGTCATGTCGATCGTGGATTCTTCCTGGAGGTCTTTGCCCATTCTATCATTTTTTCTATCATTCTTGCCCTTCTTGGATGCCTCATTTCTTCTCAACCTACACGTGTTTCTTACATGATGAATGCCCTTGCAAAAACGTTGTAGTGTACATTATCATGCTTGCGTTCCGATACCTAATGTCCATCATGATGAAACTACTCCTCTGATCCATTTCTCATAATCAAATTTGACTGGTAGCGGATCGCGATGACCGTCCAGTCGCTGCGGGCTGACGTTGTAGACATACGCTGCAAATGTGTCTTCACGCGGTTCCTGAAGACAAGACAGCTCGCCCTGTGCAAGCCAGACACCGTTCTGGTATTTTTCCCAGTCATCCCTGGCGACACCATCATCCGTGGTGACTAGCAATTCTTCGTATTGGTCAACATAGCTGCAGCCACGCAACGTGAGAGGTATTCGTGGCAATATAAATACAATACTTACTCTTGATATTCGCTCTCCTCTTCCGGAGACAACGAAGGATTCATCAATTGTTGTGCGATCATCTCCGTTGAGGTGGGGTCGAGCTCGACGACGGTGCCTTGGTGTCGAGACTTGGGTCTGGTCGAACGATCAATCTGAGAGATTCGGGAACCGGGCACGGGGCTCGACCTCATCCATCTCCGCACACCATCCATGAGCCTGTGATTGTGTGTTAGACGAGAGTTGTAGCAGCTGTTCGATGGTGCATGCTTACCTGGGATGATGGTGCGTCGCTGAGTTATGATGAGGCAGGAAGGGGCTGTGGTTAATGTCCCGGGCAGTTTTTCTATAGCATAGTTTGTAGTCAGTCGACATTGTGTTAGCGACTAGTAACGAATCACGCCTCACCCCGGGAGCTTAAGAGTACTGTTCATGGAGAATGCGAAGTGCTTCCCGAGCGATGTGAATAGTAGCGGTCGATAATACTCAATCCAGAAATCGCCCCTCGTGTTGACGAATTGGTTGATACCCTTGTCGCAGTCATCGAGAGCGTAGGCCGGCTGTAGATGCTCCACTTTGAACCATCGCTGGTAGTTGCCGCGTTGCGGAGGCCGGGCTGTTCGTTCGGGATTGATACCAAGAAATAGGTTGATCGCAGTCTGCTTGTCTGCATCTGCAGGAGTGTAAGTAAAAAAGGTTGTCAACCCAATGATGCGTCGTGCGACTTGCCTAGGAGTGAGTTGGCGTAAAAACGCCGCAGGTTCTCGATAATATCCCGCGAGTGGCTATTCCAGTGGGGCATTCGTCTGTACGTCTCCACGCGGTTTACGAGAGCACTACCCGTGTACTGCAGCGCCAGGCCTATGGGAAGCCTTAGTGACGATACTGGCTATCTCAACGAGCCACATACTGTCGCCATGGTCATGGTACATTTCGGTGAGCATGTTCACCGCGTCAGAGTCGAAGGCAAGATTCGGCGAGTCCACCACTCCAAGGGCGTACAGCTGGTGTCCGAGCGCACGCTTCCCAAAAACGAACTGCGCGGCGTTGGTTCGGTCGAGGCAATCGACACAGTTCGTACGACAAATGCCGTTCTGCAAGGACATTGTGCCGCGCCACGACATGTCTAGGCGCATCCTGCACTGCCATCAGTCTGCATCGATGCTCTGCTTCTAAGGTGCTTACTCGTCCACATTCTGCAGCACATGTGAGTATGGCTCTGGCCCAGAGTGGAAGAACCCTGTCATCTGAATGGATTCCTCCGCAATATCTTCCAGGTACCCAATAACATCCTGCGTCTTCCTGCACAGATGTTATCAGATGAGCCAGATAGCTGGGAATGGGGTTCGGCAAGAACGTGCGTGCTTACTCCTTGTATGCGCGAGACATGTCCCATGCACGGTAAATCATCCGCTTGTCTAGCGGCAGGAACTGGTTGAGATACTCGACACACTGGGTGTACTCCACACCGAGCTTGGACTCGCGGGCGACGGGCTCGCGCTTCTTGATCAGGTTCAGAATCATGATTGGCGCGCCGTACCGCGCGAGGAGGTCGTCGAAGTGCCGTGACGCGGCGGTGTAGAATGGGTCCATGACGCTGACTGGGAGAGATAGAGTCCATTACAATGCTTGCCTGGAGGAAGCGGTAAAACGTACTTTCGATAGGCGGCTTCGGGCTCATGCTGTTTGTTTCCTGGGCCCAGTAAACAGGTATGCTGCCGCGGTACTTGACAATAGGATTAGCCAGCCCTCATCCACGATGTTTCAAATCACGGCCGGACTCACCTGGACGTAGCTGGTGAAATTCGGGCTAGGGCGTCGGCCCTGTGGATCATGCTCTGAGGTGCGAGGAGCGGGATAGTAGAACGGAGTCGTCAACGTCTCTGAGACGATCTGCTCTGTCTCGACCTCATTCGCGACGTTGCCCTAAAGAGAACTTAGATTTGCATGCCATAGAAAGACATGATAATTTACCTCATCGTTTACACCACGCTTGAGATACCGAGCACCAGCATGATGCCTTGACCGTCGGGCAATGAGTGTGATAAAAACAACTCGTCCGAGAACGGTCAGCTCTGTTCAGTGGAGTCAGCAGTAGCTCTAAATATGAGTGCAGACCTGTACTGACTCGCCTGATCGACGTGCCCATGAATCAGTGGCAGCAGCCAGTAGGCCTTGACTGAGGGCGGGCGGCCATCTCTGAATGGCGCGGTCAGCATATGGTGGTTCCACGCGAACCTATCGTTGAACATCCAGCGACGCTCCGGAGGGAGACCTGTCCGCGTCAAGTTGTGTTGCAGCGTGGATGTCAAGTCATACGTATAGCTGAAATAGAAGTTCTTGGACATGTCGACCTGCTTGAAGATGCTCATGAGACGCTGCTCCTCTGCGGGCTTGTCGATCTTGTGGTTGAAGCACACAGGCACGATGTCAGTGCCCTCACAGTGATAAATGTAGTGTCCCCCGAGGAGTGCGACCACGGACCGCTTGGAGATGACGACCATGTACCACCCTGCAGAGAACTTGACAAATCCTGGTATATTGGGAATGTTTAATTGTACCATACATGACTTGTATGCGCGACGGAGGGCGCACCAGCGATGCCGAAGAGTACTCTAGCCTTCCCAAGGCCCCCGCAGCCTCTGTTTCCGTCCTCGAGCATCTTGAGCATGGAACTCATTTGCTTCCCACTGTACACGGCCTCATCCTCGACGACCTCGAGCTCATCATGCGAGGTGCGGTCAATTTTGATAATGCGGTGGCGCGAGTCGGACGTATTTGAAGCGACGATGTAGAAGCGCAGTCTGTTCTCGTACAGGATAAACTTGTTGAACACCAAGCCAGAGTCGTCGGGGCGCAGTGCCTTTGCTGACGGCGCGCGGGTCGAGGAAGCTCCCATGCTGATTGAGGGCCCTCTACTCTCCTCGGACTTTGGTAAGGAAACTGCTTCATTGGAGTCCTGGAGCGAGGACAACGAGTGCTGTGAGACGGGGGTGACCGTGTCGCTGGTATCCGAGACCGCGTCCGAACTGTCCACTGCGTCTGGGATGACGAGACGAGGGACCTCTCCGCCCAAGCCTGAAACTTGGACCGACATATCAGCGCTGTTGTCTAGAGAATACAATCGTAAAAGGCATGATAGACGGCGTCGGGCCGTACACAAGAGTTGGAAAGGTAGATGGGTGGCTGCGCAGGAGTGAGGCGCGTGCATGTGATGCTATGTGATCGAGCTCGAAGCCGGCGACGACAGCGACTTGAAGCCATCGTTATACGCGTTGTCCTTGGACATTCTCATGGCTGCTGAAACACCCCCGCTGTATGAGCCTTTGGATGAAGTGAGTCGCCCACTACTGAGCGGGCAAGCCTACTGACTCTTCAAGCCAGTCCAAGCTCACAGTTGACACTGGAGACATCTACTTGTTTCAATGGCTTGCATCTACGGAGAAGGCGGTGAAAGCAGCTAGCACCGTGAGCCACCTTATATGCCTTGCGGCGCGTACGGAACTTAGCTGTCCTGTAGGACGACCTCAAGGGGGCGCAAGCCGAGCTCGAGGCTACATTTGTCAAGGTCATTACCGCACCGGAGACATGGCCATCTCCAGGGCGTCCTGTTCGTGCTCTTGTCGCGCAATGCCTCATTGCAGTATACACTCGCGGAGAGACCAAGACTATGTTCGACACACTGCAGGCATTTCTCAAGATTGTAAATGAACCAAAATCCACTCACCGAGAGTCAAGCAAGATGTGAGCTACTCGGTACTGAATTAGTTGCTGACGCTGATTTGCATTGGCAGCGCCGCCATGTACTGCGTTGGCGAGATAATGGGCATTTTTGGAAGCCAGGTGCGGCGTCATATACTAGCATTCTGAAGGGTGCTAATTTCCTCTTTCACAGGTTATGTCTCTAATGGTCGAGACTACGACTACAGCACTCAAGCTATACAGAACGTCGTCCAATGTTCGCACATACTCTGTCTGCAGGTGGTCAACTAACACTCTCCTTCTCATAGCCGATTCTCTTGCGGTACAACGCGTTGATTGCGCTCGAGCAGTCTTTATCAACAGCAAAGAGGGCTGTCACAGATGCATTGTCGAAAGATATCATCAAACAAATGAGATACGCACTTAGCGACAAGGCCCTTCCTGTACAACGGGCAGCGTGCAACGTACGTCGCGCCCAGAATCATGACTTATTTCTGATATCTCATGTCCTACAGGTCCTAATTTTGATGTATGCATCAGATGACGGTAACAGGCTTGTTTCTGACGTCGATTCCCTTATCGCCCTCTGCATCAAGGGCCTGGAGGGCGCTGACCAACTTACACGCCGCTCACTAGCAAAGCTCGTCGCGCACATTCTCTCGTCCACGCAGGTTGAGCGCATGATCCCCGTCGCCGACACGTCCAAGAAGCTTAAGAAGGGGCAGAACGCAAAGGAAGAGGACGAAGACGACGCGCCCGGCTTGCATGTCGCGACGGAGGAGGCGAAGCCAATTATGACGCCGCAGGAGATGCTCGGCCAGCTCTCGGCACACTTCAACAAGCCGCAGACATCACGCAGAACGCGCGTTGGGATCTTCGACTTTTATGCCGCGCTACTGGCTGGGCTCGGCCCCGAGTGGGTGGAGAGCAACTACGGGATCATCGTGAGCCACTTTATGAATGAGATTGTCGCGAACTCGCGCAACTCGACTACACGCTATGAGAGACTGCTAGTGCGGTCGCTTGTGGAGGTCATCCTCCGCGATCTTGTGGGTGTGCGCATGCTGGGAGAGCAGGCGCAGATTACTGCGATACAGGAGTTGTCGAATGCATACCTCAAGCGATGGCCTGCGATGATGCCAGGGCAAGTCGCGCCGAATCCGTTATGTCTGGTCATCGCTCTACGCGAAGTGGCTGGGTTACTTCAGCAACTGGGGAACGCCCCGCCTCCGGTGCAGGTTTGCATATACCCAATTCATCACAGCGAGATCAATATTCTTACTTGGTACAGGACGCGCTCGTGGAGCCACTACAGACGCTCTTGTCACATCCAAGCCATACCATTCGTGTCAACGCTGCATGGGCTTTGCGATGCTTCTGCTATTCCACACCTCTCCGCCTACCCAAAGTCCTACTAAGTGTTGTAGAAATGCTGCAGCGCGATATCACGACTCTAACCACGCCGGCCGCCCCGTCGGACATCAACACCCGCGCCCTCGGGCATGCTTACGGCGTCGCAGCGTTGCTGGCAGTCATCCCCGACCGCCCATTGTATGTGTCATACGATATCAGCGCGAAGGTGTTCGACATGGCCGTGCAGCTACTCAAGCGTGCTGGCGAGCATGAAGTGAAAATTGCATGTATCGAAGTCGAGATCGCGTGGACGTCGATCGCATCGCTCATGACACTTGGACCGAACTTTGTGCGAGCGCACCTGCCGCAGTTGCTTGTTCTGTGGCGGAATGCGCTACCGAAGCCGACGACTAAGGATGCGTCGACAGGCAGGACGCCCATGGAGTGGATGTTCCTGCTCCACCTGCGCGAGTCTGCGCTTGGGGCTGTGTACTGTTTCCTGAAATATAACTCTCCGACTCTGGTTTCGCCCGACGTGACACGCCGCATTGCGTCTCTACTTGGCAACTCATTGCAGTTCGCGAATTCCTTCCAGTCACGTCGCGTGGAGGAAACTCCGGAGCAGCAGCCTACTGAGATCAAGGAGCTGTCGATGGAAGGCCGTGCGGCTCTTCTGCGGTCGCGGATATTCTCATGTTTCTCTCTGCTGCCCCATACAGGTGTCACGGACTCGACGCAACTAGCTTTGCTACAGTCTGCCATCTTCCTGCTAGCCAGTCCTGACGGCTATGCGGGTTCTTCTGTACAGGCAGCCATCGCGTCTTCCACCGGCGCCTTCACATCCATCTGGCAGAGCGTGGATGGCTATGCGTACGGCTTATCAAGTATTGAGATAGACGAGAGCCCCGAGGCATGGATCAACCGTGATAGCGTGGAGATCTCAATAGAACAGATGGTGAGGTGGCACACCCTATGTACTTTCTAAAGGAACTGACTGACTTGATTGTGCAATTCTAAGTGTCAGAAGCCCATTATCCGATCTTGCTCTCATGATCCTCTATTCCTTTGCCAAAGAAGTGCGCCCGACGCTGGCAATCAGTGGCCAGAACCACCGCCACCAGCCACTGCCTCGGTAAATGCAGCTATTGAACTTTTCGCGCAGCTACTGCCCGTGCAGGATATTTCCGTAGCTACCCGTACCCTCTCCCAGTTGATCGAGTATACCACCTCCTCGAAGTTGGAAAAGAATGCTGGTCGCAAAGCCGCCGTGTATGTGAATGCGACTATTGCTCTTGTATTGGCACTGCGCCAGGTCTCGACGCCTCGTTCTCGACAGATATTCGGAAGTCCCCAGGTGACCTCCACGATCTCTAGCTTCCTGAAGGTGCGACCGATTTGCTGCGAAAATGGACAGTCTTCATGAGTATTACAGGATGTACTCGTCGACGGCGATTTGCTGTTACGCAAGGGAAGCAGCGAAGCGATCGGCCGCCTGGCAAGCATAGCTGGTACCAATTTCTTGACAAATCAAGCAAAAACATTGGTAGATCAAGTCGTCAGCAATCGTGATCCAAACGGTCGCGCAGGATGTGCTCTCGCGTTCGGCGAGATCCATGCTCACGTCGGTGGTCTTGCCGCTGGTCCATTGCTAAAGACGACGGTTCACGTTTTGATGTCGCTCGTCAACGATCCACACCCTGTGGTGCACTATTGGTCATTGTCGGCTCTATGCCGCGTAATCGACGCAGCTAGTCTGGCATATGCACCTTTTGTGCCGAGTACCCTAGGCCTCCTTTTCAAAGTCTACATGATGGAATCGCACGAGCCTGAAGGTGGTGCGCTTCACCACGCAAACCTCAGCGGAGATCTACCTGCCTACCAGGCGGTCTGCCAAAATATTGATGCTGTCATAACAGTCCTCGGACCAGACATTCAAGACTCTGCTCGGGAGCGCACCTTGGTTTTGGATCTCGTTCATCGATTCATCAGCGAGAACGATGATGGAATTTGTGTCGAGGCCATCAATTGCATTCAACATTTCCTCATGTTTGCTCCCAACTTTGTACAGGTACCAGAGCTTGTGACACGTTTCAGAGGGTATCTTTCTTCGTCGCGGCGACCGCTCAAATTGGCCTCCATCAATGCCCTCTATCAACTTGTTCAGAAAGATGCTCTGGCTATGTCAAGATTGGGAGGCGATCAACTGGTTGAAGAACTCTTCGCAATGCTCGATGACGATTCCTCCGTTGATGGTGTGAGGAATGTAATCCTCAGTTGGCTCCAGCAGACTGTAATACATAATCCATCGGCTTGGATCGACCTATGCCAACGCATCATGTCGCGGACGACTGCATCACAACAAGCTACAGATGCGGCGACAAAACGGGGGGATCTTCTTGATGACGAGGGCCAATCATTGAGCACAGGTGTTACCCAAGACTTGTCAGCGGGTAGTGGGCGACAGACCTCTCGGTGGAGAACACAGCTATTTGCTCTGCAATGCCTGCATACTATATGCACCGTTGTTGGTCAGTCTGGAAGAAGGGAGCATCTAGACATGGCTTTCGCTCGCAGTCAGGGCCTTCCTATCCGCGGTCTACTCGTGTCTAGAGTACCCGATCTCATTAAGATCGCATTTACTGCGTCAGCAGCACATGTTACGGAAATCCGCCTCGAGGGTCTGAAAGTCCTCCGAGATGTCATTGAGGTGAGTTGAGCGGCTGTTGCTTTCCGGATCCGACACTAAATCTTGCGTAAGATCTTCGCCAAGTCGCCAGATCCGGATTATGAAGATTCCTTACTCTTGGAGCAACACCAAGCCCCAATTACTGCAGCCTTGACACCAGCGTTCTCTTCCGATTCCACGCCCGAGATTTTAGCGGCTGCAATTGGTGCATGTGCGGTATTCGTCGGCTGCGGTGTGGTGACGGATGTTCAGAGGATGGGCCGTATTCTTAAGTTGCTGACTTCCGCACTGGAACAATCTAAAGGTGATTATAGCCTTCAGTCAGGCACATTGTTATGAGCTCACAACCTGACAGAGTCTGGCATGCTGACACTTGGCGACGCGGCGGAGCTTAGTCCAAACGCATCGGTCATGTTACGGATTGCTACTCTGTCTGCATGGGCGGAACTTCAAGTAGCTTCCAACGTGCAAACATATTTGGTGAACGTCGTCAAACCATATCGAACGACTCTTGCTCCGTTGTGGATTGCTGCATTGCGTGACTACGCTAGCATTCGTGCTGATGCCGAAGTCATCGACGATTCACCAGCGGGTACGTTAGACTCATCCTACTCCAGTCTGGGGAGAGAAGTTCTGCTTCCCGTAAGTCTTTGGGTTCTGCTCGCATGGTGTACTCTTGATTTACTGCCGATCTATTAGTATTACGTGGAGTCATGGTCTGTTATTCTACATGCGATTGCGACCGCCATGAATACTGGCGATCCGTATGTCCTTGCAGCCATGGATGGACGAGAGGGCGTCGTATCAGAACAGGATGCGGCAGAAGTGATGACCACCCGCGAGGAACCAACGGCGTTTTTCTTCGCACTATTTGGTCTAGTTTTCGAGGCCCTTTCTACTGCCACTCCTGACTCAAACGTGGCGTCACAACGAATCTCAATAACCGCTCTGCAAGCGTTGAGATGTCTTGTTCAAGAGAAGTATTGTGGCGCCGTATTCAATGATGCGGTCCTGTTTGAAGAACTTGTCAGCTTGTTCTATCGGATGGCTTTAACAGAACCAGCGGTAGTGCAGGTATACTTGGTGGAAACGGTAGCAAGCTTGGCACACAGTCTTGCATCAAAGCGATCTGCGAATAAGACGTGCGTCGGACTTAAAGATTAAGGTGATCAATGAGCTTATATGACTCACAGGGCTAGCTCACTATCGCGAGAAGAGTTGATGGGCTTACCACAGGTGCATTGCCTTAGGATCTGCGCTTATATTCTGAAGCGGTCGATCACTGGCCCGCGAAATGGTGCTATCCGTGAGTGATTTTGAATATCCTCTGCAAACACGGCATATTAATTCGTCTTAGATGACGGCTCTACCCTCGTCGAGAAGGTCAAGCTCATAAACGCAGCCTTTGACGCATTTTCCGCGATCGCACAAACGTTTGGCCCTGGTCACAGAGAGCAATTTAGAGCAGTGGGTGTTACTCTGTACAGCGGTAAGAGTTGTCGCAGTAGTCTCGGACATTCTCCTCACTTCTAGTGCAGAACTTCTGAAAGATGAAACCTTCGATGCCGATCTCGTAGGGCCAACTCTGCAGTCTTTGAAGAATATGCTCGAACGACCAGCGGAATCAAGTGACGTTGCACAATTTGAGAAAGTGGTCCACGGCCTTCTGTCTGCATGTCTTATCAACGTAGATGAGATGAGGTGAGTGCTGTTCACGTTCTAAAGGTGTGATCTCACAGTAATTGCCTGTCAGAGGACGTCAAGGCGCGATTTCTACGAGAAAGGTGAAGACGAACTTGTTGGCGGCGGTTCTTGTCTTAACTGTGGTCCCATCTGGGACCGCAATCTCACGCGCCGTTATTGAGCGATTGTGCTTCTTGATTGCTCAGAAACTGGTTGATGCTGACGAGGTGAGACATTATCAAATGTGCAGCTCTGAATCATGCTTATGAGACCACGCCGCAGATCTCCTTGAGTGCTGCTCATTGTGCCAAGACACTGATTCTCGCCTCAACGGCCGGGAATGCGGTTCTGCGCCAATGTTCCAGATTGCTGTTACCAGGAATGGTAGAATGCCTCGCCAAAATCGCAGCTTGCGTCGATGAGCTACCAGAGAAGCATCTGACCACCGTGGGTGAGATATACAAGGCATTTTCGGTTTTGTTCGGATCGCTAGCAGAGGATCTACGTACGTATCTCTGTGACGCTTGCTTGAATGGGTACTCATGTATGTACACAGGTCCTCGTGCCTTGGGGGTCTTGATGCCTCCTATGATCCTGCTTCTGGACCCTGGTCGAACCCCTCCTTCCGCCTTCCATGCGCAAAGTGTCGCACAATTGCTATCATTCGCTGCATCTTCACCTACGGCCTTCAAAGAAGCAACGAGCAAGTTGGACCCTCAGATGAGAGAGTCCCTGGAGAGCTCTGTGAGACAGGCTTTAGGCAACAAAGCTCTTACGTCAGAGGCTCCGAAACCACAGATATCTCTCAGGTCATTCTAGTGTCAAATAGATACCGTGTAGCTAACTACGAGCACCCGTACTGTATTATCGCACTCTACGATACCACGCCGTTAGGAGATGTGTTAGATATAATAAATACAAGGAATGTATCAGTATGTTAACGTGCATAGGGATGGTATCCGTGATGTCCCCGACCTGCATTTCTCATAGGGCCTACACCCGCCGCGCTGACCATTGGGCCTCCTCGCCCTCGCATCATCGGTGCCATCCCTCCCACACCCATGCCCGCCCGCATCATGCCACCCGCGTTGTTCATGAATGGGCGCATCATGTTCATGTTCGGATTCATCGCCATCGGGCCCATACCCATGCGCATGTTCCCGCCCATCATGCCGCCGCCCATACCACCCATGCCTCGACCCATCGCTGCCATGCCGCCGGGCATACCTCCGCCCATACCGCCACCCATATTCGCACCCATACCAGAGAAGTCGTTCATCGGTGGGCTCGCAGTGCCCATAGGCATCGCTGCATTAGACATACCGCTGGCACCGCCATTAAAGCCACCGCCTATGCCCATGCCCATGCCCATGCCCATTCCCATTCCCATTCCCATCGGGTTCATGCCCATGGAGGACATGCCGCCCATCATGGGCATCTGGTTCATCATGCGCTGGTACATCATTGACATTTGAGGATTCATGGTGGGCTGCGGAGGGGCAGCGAAGCTCATGCCGGGTGACGGCACTGTCTCATAAGACCCCTCTTGGCCAGTTCTGCCAGTCCGTGCTTGATCTCGCTGGTTACGAGGCTGCGCGACCTTCACTTCAATCTGAAAGACGATACGTGAAATTCATTGGATCAGACCTGAGCGAGGGACAAGTTGTGTATAACGCTTACTTGTTTGTCGTCGAGTACGAGGTCAGCACGGCCAACAAGCTGGTCCGTGTTGCTGGCATCTTCGAACGTCACGAAACCGAAACCCTTCGATCGGCCCGACTCTCTGTCAACCATAACCGTGCAATCTACCACTTTGCCGAATGTGGAGAAGAATGCTCGCATGGTCTCCGACGTCGTCGCATGCGACAAACCTCCTACGAAGTAGCGCGTGTTGCGGAGATGCTCCTCTCGAGGAATTGCCCGTTTGGGGTCAATCTGCCCCGTACCACGAATGTAAGTATGCGCTGATGAGACAGACGGAGGCACGCGTACAGATTTGCCATCGAGTACATGTTCTCGGCACATGACGGCATTTACAGATGACGGATCCTTGAATGTCAGGAAGGCAAAGCCACGAGACCTCCCGTCGTGATCGCGGAGGATAGTACAATCCTCGACCTCGCCGAATTCTGAGAAGTACTTTCGCAAACCTTCTGCTCAGACGAGACGGAAAGTGATCAGTATTTATGGCATGTCAGCCTCACAAAGAACATATACCATCTGTGGTGTCCCAGCTGAGACCGCCGACGAAGAGTTTGCTGGGGAGTCATGACGAGCACCCGAGAGAGGTTGACGAAATTGGCGGTTATAGCATTTAAAGCCGTAATTGTAGCGAACACACGTATGGTGATATGTCGAGGTGTACCAGAGGTGTACCAGAGATGGACGTAAAACAAGATTAGTGCCCGTAGAGGTAGAGACGGCCAAATAGACATGCGGTGAGACGAGAGATTGTAGTAGCCAGGATGCGAGAGGACCGAGGTACACGACGTACGGTGCATACAGTAGCGACGTGGCATCAACAGTACGGCGTAGGTCCACAGCAATGTAGCGATTCTAGCATGATGATCATCGCGACGTGGGCTTTGGGCGCATGCAAGGCCCATTATACCCGGCAGTGTTCCATGACCGACACTTAGAGAAAGTCTGACTCACCCTTCGTCCTTCATCTCCGACGGCCTGACCGGTCGACGCCCTAAACTTGGGTCATGCGGCGAGACATCTACCGCGTCAGTATCGTCGTGCAATGCAGGGCGCTGTTGTCGCTCCTGAGCGGGAGTCTGCTTGTACGCCGAAAATTGCTGCGCTATCTGCGCCGAGTACGATAGCTCGCCTGCAGTAGTAGGCTTCGCGGGCAGTGAGCTTTCTCCAGTCGCCTGAGGCTTTTCTTGCGCTGCGGGCGGTGCCGTTGCACTTTCTGCCCGTTCCTCTATCGGCGAGGGCTCTTGGGATACAGCATCCTTCGTATCGGCACTGTCACCGTAGAGATCTGCGGGAAAGGTGTCAGCCAAGGACACGCTAAGTTGTATGTGCAACAGACCGTCATAAATATCATCCTCAAAAGGTGCCGACATCGTTGGGACCTGCAGAAAGGTGAGTTGATGGAGGTTGAGGGATAGGGGAGAGGACCTCGCGGACACAACGCGCTATATGCTGGGAGAAGCACGTGACAGCCGAATAGTGTCTGGCACTCGGCATCTTCCATCATGAATTTGACTTCCGACCAGAGCCTATAGGATGCTTATGGTATCAATGAATACATTTGCGAAATACTCGATCGTCATTGTAGCCCTCCTGCTTCATGCCTTTCCGACAGGAAGAGTCCCCTTCACCTCCGACACTCCGAACAAGACATCCGCAAGAGCTGCCATGGCGGGCACGGTGAACTCGAACGTGGCGAGACACGGCACATCCTTCACCTCACTCATGTCCAGGTTCATCAGGTCATACGGCGCGCAGGTGGTCACCAGCACCAGCTTCTCCGGCGCTACGACCCCGTCCTGTACGACCGCCCGGAGGTAGTCTATCTGCCACGCGCCTGCCTCGAACGCATTCCGCACCGCGAACACCAGCGAGCTTGCTCCGCGGATCTTCTCCTGGTCGCCCGGCACGACGGTGTCCCCCTGCGCGTACACAATGTGGTGCACCGGCACATGCGCCGCGAGACTCTTGGACAGCGCCTCATACGACGGCCCCGCGGTGTTGCGCAGCCGGCCCGCGGCATCCCGCAGCGCACCCTCGTTGTCGTCCACCGCGGGGTTAATGCTCTGCACGCGCGGCGTGAACAGGACGGCATACCCCGCCTTCGCCAGCGGGAGCGCACCAGGCCGCAGCGACCGCAGCGGAGCAACCGTCCGCGCGTACGCCTGCGTGCTCAGCAGCGCGTTGTCCGCCTTGAGACGCCGCACCTGGCCCGCGTCCAGCTTCGCGCCGAGCACCGCGTCCCACCCGCCCGTGAACGCGTCCTTCATCGCCGCGATGCGCCGCCCGCTCTCCGCGAGCGCGGCGGCGGGCAGCACGCCGGCGCGCACGGCGTCGTACGTCGCGTTCAGGGCGGCGAGGTGCCGGTCGAAGCGGTGGCAGATCATCACGACGTCCGCGCCGGCCTGCAGCGCGCTCACCGCGCCGGGCGCGACGCCCGCGGTCGCCGCGACGGCGTCCATCTCGAGGCAGTCGGTCACGATGACGCCGCGGAAGCCGAGCGCGTCGCGCAGGAGGTCCGTGGTGACGGCGCGCGAGAGCGACGCGGGCGTGGCGTCCCCGGTGATGAGGGGGAGCGCCATGTGCCCGGTCATGATGCTCGCGACGCCGCTGTCGATGAGGGCCTTGAAGGGCGGGAGCTCGGTTGCGTCGAGGGACTCGCGCGTGGCCTCGATGACGGGCAGGCTGAGATGCGAGTCAGTGTGGGTGTTACCGTGTCCGGGGAAGTGCTTCGCAGAGGGCGCGATGCCCACGGAGGTCAAGCCACGACTGACGGCTTGCACATAGCGGGACACGTCCTGTGGATCTATGAGGGTCCACCGCATGAGGATCATACATCCGTGCCATAACAATGATCCCTACCGTCGCCGAAAGATCGCACCCCTTGTAAAGTTGTAGTCAGTCATATCTCTGCTGCAACAAGCGGAATGCAGAATGTCGGAAATGTGGTTGATCGTGCCATGCCTCGTAGGCTGCCCGATACTATGCTGCAGACAGAAGGTCACGCGATAGGAAACATCGCGCCGACACGCCGTGTTTACAGGCCACTCCGCGTAAGACCTGATGAGTTTCCTGCATCAACCAGAGGTCTCGATGGACTTCCACCGTCTGCGGGGACATGACAGTATTCATTGTCCATCCCGTAATAGGTGGCTTCTGGTGCTGCGCAACATAATGACTACGCGGCCCTGTAGCTCTGGACTTTCCAGAGAATCCGTAAAAAACACGTTTTGATATAAGAAACTGACCTATGACAGGATTGCGAGGATCATTGTTGACGTCCGCGACTGGGCTATAGCTGTAGATGCGGCTCAGCCCGGCAATAGAGAGCGCATTATGGAAGGACCTACGCCCAATTGATGCCTGCCAAGCGCATTTCCGCGCCAGATGCAGCCGACACCTGCTCAGCCAGCTGGACAGAACCGGTGGCAGCCAGGGCCATTGCTCCCGGGCTGAGTATGACATGAATGAATATGATCAGCATTGATACAACTTAATGAGCGTAATGTTGCATCGCGTGCATAGAGCGAGTCTGAGAGCGATGAAGATGGGCAATAGTCGCGTGAGAGGTGTAAGCGTGCAGACATCGTTGCATGAACAGGGCTAGATACCCCAGTGCGAGGAAGTGACAACCAGATGCAGTGTTAAATGGACTTACAATTGCGTACCAGCATCCGCGTGTGCTGTAGAGCTAAAGGCTGAGACCAGGCCTACGTTTGGCTGAGATACAGGCGTGACTGAGCGTGGTGGCTGGCAGGCGCACCGTTCTCCTGATCGATACCAATCATGAGGGGTCGCTCATGGCCTGCTTCCTTGGCGAGACGCTGCAGGTCCGTGACGAGTGCTTGGACCTGGGCGATGCCTGCGCGGCCATCGTATCATCGCGGCGAGGACGAACATGCAGCTGACACACTTTGGACATTGCGCTTCATGAGGATGACATTCCTGGGGGCGGTAAGCGACGATCTGATGGGGGTGACGGGATCTACGCACCCCAAGTAGTAGTCGCAGATGAGGGTGCGGATGTCGTCGCTGACATGATGGCCGTGGAAGCCAAAGACAAAGTGCTGTGTTGGGATCAGGAGGGGCAAGGATACGCGGCCGTCGCGGGGACACACCTGGCCAATTTCGCGTTTGGTAGGGTGATGCATGGGAGGCGCGAGATGCTGCATTCGAATTCGCGTACGCACTACATACAGGGCGCCTAGCACACGTGCAGAGGGCGACACAGCCCTTGCGACTGTAACGGCGCCGCAGCCTGTTCCTGCATCTACCTTCTCACAACCCAATCGCGGCGGGATGAAGAAACTGTTTGGCCGTGACAAGGGCAAGGGCAAGATCGCGCCGTCCGACATTGGCAGCGGCCTTCCCATGGAGGTGCGCTGGGAGCTGCGACCGAGACACGCTGGACTGATGGATGTGTGGTAGGCTCATTTCCTAGCCGTACAGAGCCATGACCGATCCAGGTCGGGCACCCCCGTCCAGTCTGACGAACACTGGAGCATCGTCGACAGCGACGCCCAGTCCTACGCCGTCCGATCCACCACATCAGGCTCGCCCCTCCTGCCCTCCTCCTCGCCGCCCTCCACCCCCCGCGCCCTCCATCTCGGCACTGCCCCTCTCTCTCCACAGCCTCCTTCCAAAACACACCCCGATCGCGGCCACGGCATGCTGCGCAGAAAGACGCCCGCCGCGCCCAACGCGTTCGCTGCAGTAGGCATCCTCAGGTCCTTGGATCCCACCGTCGACCTGCCCCACGCGCCAGACCACTCTGAAGACAGCATGACCGAGGCGTCCTTTCGCGAGGAGAAGAAGGAGAAGCGCGGCTTTTGGGAGCGTGCGGGCGTGCGGGACAGAGATAGAGATAGAGACAAGGAAAAGGACAAGGACAAGGAGCGCGAAAAGGAGAGAGACAGGGAGCGTGCCCGCGAACGAGATCGCAGAGAGGACGAGTCCCACCATGCAGACCTCACCAGGATGATCGGTTCGTCCCCGTCCTCGCTCTACCCGTGCATCCTAATCAGGCAGCCCTGCCCACCAGGCTGGCTCACCGCCACAGCGTCCGAGGACTGGTCGCTCGTTCTCGAGGTCTGCGAGCGCGCATCGTCCACCGAGGCCAACGCAAAGGAGGCCGCAAAGGCCCTGCGCAGAGAGTTCAAGTGCGGCGCGGCGTTTCTCCATATATTTCTCTCTCTGACGTCGTGCCGTATGCAGATACGCCGAGCCATCTGCCCAGCTGTCTGCTGCACGAGTACGTGCCTTCTGCCCGCCCTCATGTGTGCCCGCCCTCACGGCCGCACTTGCAGCTATGGGCCATCATGCTCCGCAACTGCTCCGAACTCTTCATCACGCAGTGCGCGTCCCGCAAGTTCCTCGATACCCTCGAGGGCGTCGTCCAGTCGTCTCGGACATCGCCAGTGGTCCGTGAGCGGTTATTGGAAGTGCTTGCTGCGGCTGCGTATGCGAGCAAGGAGGGTCAGTAGATCACTTCTGCGCCACAAGCGCACACGCGCCTCTCCGTCGATCTGGGTCCTGATCTCTCGCGCAGGTACCAAGGAAGAGGCGTTCCGTACGTGTTGGCGCAAAGTCAAGCCCACGGACAAGCCAGACGAGGTAGTGCTGTACCCTCTTCCGGAATTGTACAGTCTGACGTCCGACATTGCAGGGAGTGCCATTCGATACCGGCGACGCCATGTTCTATCCTCCCACCCCACGGTATCCACCACCCCTCAACGCGCAAGCGGCAGCAGAGCAGCCGCACACACCATCGCAACGGCCCGTGAGTGTTTCCTTTTCGTCAGCGCGCATGCAACTCAGACGCCGCAGGCATTGCCGCATAAATCCAAAACGTCGTCGCGCCATCGCGTGATACCACTCGAAGAGGACATGCGCCGCCTCTTCCAGGAGTGCAAGGTCGGCAAGGGGAACGCCGCCCTGCTCTCCGAGTCGCTCGCCTTCGCCAAGCCCGAGGACCTCAGGCAGAAGGAGATCATCCGGGTACGCACCGTGCCCCGCTGTGCCCGCCGCGCGCTGACAGTCGGTTAGGAGTTCTACGCGCGCTGTCGCGCGTCGCAGGAGCTCATCTCCGCGCAGATCCCCTGGGCGTTCACAGGTGCGGAGCGCTCGCGGCAGGACGCGCACCGCAACGGCGAGCAGCGGGGGCCGGTGCGGCCGTCGATGGAGTCGAACCGCACGCGCACGGACTCGCAGATCTCGCGCACGACGTCGGAGGACGGCCAGCTCACGCAGGAGGAGCAGCTCCTGGCGGCGTTGCTGGCGGCGAACGAGGACCTCATGGAGGCGCTGCGGCAGTACGACGACCTCGAGCGGGTGGGCATGGAGCGCGAGGCTGAGGAGAGGAGTCGGAAGGAGACAAGGATGGACCGGAATGTTGGTGTTTTTGTTTGGCATGTGTGTCGCGTGCGCTAACGCTCCCTGCTCGTACAGCAGCTCCGGTACGAGGATCTAAACCGTTCGCTTGGGGACGCAAGTCACGCAAACCTTGCCGCTGCCTCTTCCTCCCGTTCCCCGTCGCCATCGTCACCTTCCTATTCCCCTACTCCATCTTTCGTCGTCACACCCGTCCCGCAGCCAAATTCACATTCACACTCACATCCTCTACCTCCTATACCCACACATGCATCGACGAATCACGCACCCCCCCACACGCTACCTCTCGCAGCACAGGGTTCTATCCAGTCGCTCGCGCCGCCACCACATGCGCCAATGGGGCCGCGGTCGCCTGTGCACAACGCCATGCCGCGCTCGCGGACGCCCTCGCCGGACCAGTCGTCCACACGGCACAACTACGGCTCCCGCAGCTCGCTGGAGAGCAACCCCGGGGTCCTGGCGCGCGACGTGAGCCGCCTGCGCCTGCACGACAGCGACGCGGTGGACGAGCGCGGGACACCCCTGAGGCCGAGCGCAAAGGCCCTGGGCAAGCGCAAGGTCGTCGACCTGGCGCCAGATCGTAAGTCCGCCGCCGTCTCGCGCGCGCGCACGCTGACTGACGTGCTTCGCCGCGCAGCCTTCGACCCCGACGACATGTTCCACGACCACACGGACGAGTCGCAGCGCCCGAGCGACGAGTCCGACTCGGACGACGGCAGCCGGCACCGGCACCACCCGTGGCACCACCAGGTGCATTATGTGTACGATGCCGCCGCCGAGCGCACGCAGCAGCGCATCAAGGAGGGCCGACTGGCCTCCGCCGCGCTCGTCGGGAGCGTACACTGATCGACAGCCAAAAGCTGGGCCGACTTGGCTTCTGTCCGTTCCTGTTCATTGTTGTCTGGAGCCGTGTTCCAACTGTATAGGATAACCTTGTGTGGTGGTTTGGCGCAGCTCCATGTTCTCTAGCATTCATTTATTGGATTGGCATTAAATTATCTGAGAAAATGTGTGGCATGCCATGTAAAAGGGGGATCATTATTGTGCTAAACAAGCAATCAAGCTGATGTGATGGTTTGTCTGTATAGAACAAAGTATATCAAGCTTCAGTGTGGCTGTAAGGGTCAAACTCTATATGCACATGTATAGAACAAAGTAAATTCTACAGTACATCAATATCACGAAGGTGTCAAGGGACAAGAATAGACTCGCAAGCTTCAGTGCGGCCGTAAGGGTCGAACTGAAGTTTGAATACATAGCGGGTACGAATGTCCTACCAGGTCGAAGAATGAGAACTGTACAGTTTAGGAACCTGTACTGAATACTCGTAAGTCTACAACTCAGCCATGGTGGTAAAACAACTATTTATACCTGTTCCAAATACTCGTAAGTCTACGACTACATATCGAATCAGTACAGGTATAGGAAAACAGGACAGAGCAAATGTACCTCAGCCGTAGTGGTTGAACAACTGAGGAAAGAACTAGGGGAGCAGGTGTTGACGGACAAGCGCGTCCGTACGCCCCGCGTGGATATGCGCGCGCATGACGTTGCATTATCGCGTCGGGATCAGCGTGATGTTGTCGCGCCCCTGGCGCCCCTGGCGCCCCTGTTCCTGTCTGTAAATACCCCGTCCTCTTCGTTTAGCCCGCGCACCATAGATACAGGTGACTCACCCTACTACGGCACGCTATATACCTGTCATTTTCACGATGCGAGCTTCAGTCGATGTTTTACTCACTGAAGCTCGTAAGTCCTTTTCTACCTCTAAGTACTGTACATATACTGATCTCCTGTAAAGTGACCGAACGTCGTTAGGTACAGTAATAGAGTCGATATTTTACTCACTGAAGCTCTGACCGAATGTTGTTAGATCCGACATCGCTCGTACCTCATTAAGAGGTTATGAGCCCCGCCTCCTCTTACGAGTTCCGGCTCAATCCGAGCGAATCGACGACCAGCCGCATCCTGAAGTTAATTGAGGATGGATTGAACTGGATCCTTTACAAGGAGCAGTTCCGTGCGGCCGTCTACGCCAAAAGGATTGGTGCAGTTCCTCGAAGGCCACAACAAGTGACACGGCTAGGTTTTAGCATTGAAAGTGCCAACTGAAGACTGAGGATTGCCCTCAGCTTCAGCCTGCTTATATATTGTACCAACCGCATGAGTAACTACATATTACATGAGAGAGCATATCTGTGGCATAGGTAAGATCCGAGATAGGCATGAGAAAACAAAAGACATATATGGTAACTAAATGGAGATAAGGTTCCGTGGTCTGAAGTAATGCGTCCGATATGAAAGAACTGTAACATTACCCCCCTCTTTAGGACGATGCGTCCTCGCATTGTGGGTTTTGGAGAGTCCACTCACTCGGGTTCTGGATATGTACGGGCGGCAGCATTTGTGGTTCACCGTCCCGATTGATGACGAGCGATGTGTAGCCGCGTTCGGGATGGGGTTGGAGCTCGATATGCTCTGTTCCGCGTTGTGATCGATACCACTTGGCCAGTATAATCACTGTGCCGCACACACTGAATAGTGCAACGACACCGAGTAGTGCCCAGAGAGCGATGTTCGACATCTACCAGAGGGCAATGTTGAGAGGTAAGTTATTTGAATGTTCGTATAGGCTCGCTTCCGGATGAGTACATATGATGTTTTCACGGGTTTTGAGGATGGATTGAATTGGGTAGGCAAATTTATTGCCGTGGGAAGATGGGCTATTTACGACCGCGATGTAGTGAACTCAGTGGTGTGAGTCGCAGAACCAGACGTGGCCGATATTTAAGTGCATTGGTAAGATCACGTGCTCGGCGTCTGGTTTAAGATTTGCGTGTAATAGTAAAGAGTGCAATTTCTTGTGCTCTTGCCATCTTTGGTATGTATTACCCCATTTTTCCCATTCTTGGTCATCCGGTCCCTCTGCTACTTCCATCATTTCTGAAAAGCGTACTCGTGTGGGTATACGAATACTCAGGGGTTTCGGCGCATTCGGGTGGTCCTTGTGGAATTTATCTAAAAGGTCCTTCGATGTATGTAATAGTCCGCTACGTGGTTCCCAGGTATTTTTGGAATGGGGCTTGCCCTTCCAATGCACCAGGTACTGTAGTCCGTTCTTACGTTCCCGAGAGTCCAAAATCTCATCTACAGCGTCCGGTTGATCTACAAGCGGCGGTATCGTATGAGAAGAGTCCTGATTAGGGAATGTGGGTTCAACGTAAGGGTCAAGGAGTGACTTGTTGAACACGGGGTGAATCCCCTTCCAAGATGCTAGTAACTTTAATTTAAAGGCGCTTGCGCCTATCTTTTTCTCAATACGGAAAGGATTGTATCGCTTATCGTCCATCTTTTTATTTGGATTTTCTATTCTGATATTGGTCCCTTCAACCCATACCAGATCTTCTTCTTTATACTCCCGCGCATCCTTCTTCTTGCGGTTGTAATATTTTTTCATTGACTCCTTGCTAAGTTCTAGCGCCTGGCTAGCTTCTTTCTGCAATTGAGCCATTTTCTTAGCCCACTGTGCTGCTGACTCGTTCTTTATCTCCTTTCTCGTCTCCACGCCTGTGAAGGCATCGTGTCCGTGTGTTAAATAGAAGGGCGAGAAGCTGGTAGACGAATGTTTGCAGTTTCGATGAGTGAATTCCGCCATTGGGAGCCAGTCCGGCCAATCATCTTGTCAGTACGAGACGAAGATCCGAAGATACGTCTCGAGTTCCTGATTGACACGTTCTGTCTGTCCGTCCGTCTGCGGGTGATATGCGATACTAGGATTTCCCGTGATCCCAAGCTTCTTGTAAACATCCCGTATAAAATTAGAAACAAATTGTGGGCCTCGATCTGAAAAGATTGGGCGAGATAGTCCATGCTTTGAAAAGACGTGCTTCAGATAAAGGTTTGCAAAGCCTTCTGAAGACAATGTGTTGGAAGTGGCTACCAAAATATAGTCCTTCGATTTCAAATCGATGAAGTTAAGAATAAAATTGTGTCTGTGAACTTTTGGAAGGTGTGTAATCAGATTGACTGATATGAACTCCCAGTTGTTTTCCGGCATAGGATTAGGATTTAATGGAGCAGCACGTGCTTGTCTATGGGCTTTTGCCTTTTGACACGCTTTGCATCCAATAACATAGTTGTAAATGTCCTTTTTCCTGGTGGGCCACCAGTACGAATGATCTACCAACTCTATGGTTTTTTCAATGCCGGGATGACCCGCACTGGGCATGTTATGATGCGCAGCAATGACGTCACTGATTAGAGATCGGTTCGTGGGTATAACAAGTCTCCCCCTTCTATGGATTAGACCGTCCTCGGTTGTCACATGAGGGTCCTTGTCCAATAACCAAACTACTGGTTCTGGGTAGTTGGGTATTGATAATTTAGCACATTTAATTATATCATCGGTGCTCGGCACCATGATCATGTTAAAATATTCAGCTTTTAAAACAGTGACATCCTCTAAGTGGCCATCACCAATGTTGAGGTCTGGCCTGCGAGACAAAGGGTCTGCCACGATGTTTGTTTTTCCCGCCTTGTGGGTTTAAATAAAGTCGTACTCCTGGAGCGTCGAGACCCAGCGCGCCTGGCGCGGGTTGATCCGCTGCGGCTTCCTGAAGTATTCTAGGTTTTTGTGGTCCATCCAGATTTCTACCGTATGCGCAGCACTAAGTAAGAAATGTCGCCACTCTTCTAATGCTACAATAATAGCTAAAAGTTCTCTATCGTAAATTTCATAGTTCCTCTCAGCAGGAGACAGACTATGAGATAAGAAACAGACGGGATGCCAAACATCGTTCTGTTTCTGTGAAAGTACGGCGCCAACAGCGTACTTCGACGCGTCAACTTCTACTCTAAATGGATCATTGTCTGTGGGAATACCGAGAACTGGAGCGTTCATAAGAGTGTCTTTGAGCCTACCAAATGCTTCCTTGCATCTGGCTCCAAACTCCCACTCAACATTGCCAGTCAAGCGGTTCAAAGGCGTCGCAATTCGGGCGAAGTCCTTCACAAATCTACGGTAAAAGTTCGCAAATCCCAGGAAACTTTGCAAGTCCTTCTTGCACATGGGCTCGGGCCATTCCGCGACCACTGCCACTTTCCCAGGGTCCATCCTTATTGTATCATATGAAATAAGATGTCCGAAATATTCGACTTCTGACTTTTCAAATTCGCATTTTTCTGGCTTACACGTGAGTTTGTTTAGGCTCAGTATGTCTAATACACATCGAACGTCCTCACAATGTGTTCGCAAATTGTCAGAGAATATCAAGATATCATCTAAATAAATGATGACCTTCCCTTCCATTATCATCTCATAGAACAAGTCGTTCATCATCATTTGGAAGGTGGCAGGGGAGTTCGTGAGGCCAAAGAACATGACCAGGGGTTCGTAAAGCCCGCGATTTGTGATGAATGCGGCTTTCTCTTCGTCCCCCTTTTTCATACGAACGTTGTTGTATCCCCATCTGATATCCAGCTTCGAGAAATAACAACAGTTTTTTAACTTGTTCAATAGTTCGAGATGAGTGGCAAAGGGTATTTGTTTTTCTTTGTCATCTCGTTTAATTTACGATAGTCCTGCACAGGCCACAACTTTCCGTCCTTTTTTTTACAAAGAAGAATGGAGCCCCCCATGGTGACTTCGAGGGTCTGATGCGTCCAGGCCCGAGATTTTCTTCTAAGAAATTCATCTAGCACCTTCTGCTCATTTAGAGTCATCGGATAGACTTTTCCGCAATAGGGTTTAGCTCCTGGGAGGAGTTTTATCACGTGGTCCCACGGCTTCCGATCAGGAAGAGCATTAAATGTGTCTTCGGAGAACACGTCGGCGTAATCTCAGTCATGTCCCGGAACAACTTCTTCCATCTTTTTAGCTTTGTATTTTCCCTCTGCTATCGCGATGTCCGTAGCATTGGCGCAAAGGTACTCCTTTCGTTCATGAATGGTTCTAAGCCATGCATTACTATCCATCATAAATATGTGATCCTTCTGTTCAACCAGGTTTTCACTGAAAACAGAGCATGATTCTGGGCATCGATCGAATTTTAACAGCTTTTGCTGCCAATCGATGGTTGGATTGTGGTGTTGAATCCAATCGAAGCCCAAGAATATATCTGCACTCTGTAAGTCAGTCACAAGGAATTGACGTTTTTCCTTGTGCTTCCCAATGCCTACTACGAGTTCAACATAGTCCGTGATCCTTCCCCCAGAGTTCGCTGACCCATCTGCATTATAGACTTTGATAGGGTTTTCAATTTTGTGTACTTCAATACCGTGTCGTACCACAAAATTCCTATCAATGCACGATCCTGTGCTTTCTGAGTCTAATAATGCTCGCGTGTTGATCACTTGTTCCATTTCCGGAATGATGACTGCGATAGGCAACTCCATCTGTCGACCACGACCTACTCCCTTCACAACTACATTTCCTCGCAACTTCTCACCAGTGCTTCCAAAGCCACCAGTACCTCGTGTAGTGTCCTGAATTGTCCCAGTAACAATGTCTATATCCGGAACCTCGGCACACTCCAGAATCAACTATGCAATTTTCATGCTATATTCAACATGGAATTCTTTATCTGAATTGTTGATGAGGAGAACCTTAAGTCGTCCAGTGTAATCAGGATCGATTACACCAGCGCCTACGTCTAGACCTTTGACTGCAAGTCCAGACCGTGGGACGATTCGACCGTATATGCCTTTAGGCATCTCCATTCGGATTCCCGTGTCTACTAGCATGCGAGAATGTGCAGCTATAAATAGATCTTCTGCCGCGTAAAGATCATATCCAACAGAGCCCTCCATTTGTCGCTTTGGGGCTATGGCTCTTGGATCGTCAAGATAGATTTTTAGTATGGTTTTTGATTTTGATGTGCTCGATGGTTTTCTCGATGTTTTTATATTTTTGGTGGAGGAATTAAGCACAGTTATAGCACTGCCGCGCTCATTGTGAGATGCCTCCGCTTTGTATGTATTAAGAGATAGCGTATCACGTGTATGTAAGTCCGTAAGGGATACATCATTGTGCTCAATGAGATCCACGTTGTCTGATAAAGGAGAAAACCTATTCATAATTGGCAGTGTCACGAGTTGACACGACATCTAGCCATTTTTTAATTTTTTCCTTTTCATGGGCTCGAACCTGCGACCTCTGTACTACATGCCTGATACGGACACATCATATCTACTGTACAATTAGATTAGATGGGGCGGCAGTGCACGGCACAGCTCGGGCTCCGCTGACACAGCCGCTCTGACTCACTGGCCCCCAGGGCCGTGTCGGCATGCTGTGCACGGACCAGCTGCACACAGACCAGCGCGCACAGCCTGCTCTTATCTTCCCCTGTATATAAGCCGGCCTCTGCTGCCCTAGGGACCTCAGTTTTGACCTCTTGTCCCTAGGTCAGTAAGCTCTCATGTATCTGCTTACTTACTTATACTAACTAATATACTTTCTTGTCCCTAGCCTTAGGTTTGAGCCCTGCTCACCATCGCTTCGGTGAGAACCAGTCGAAAGCCCCCCGCTTTCAGATATTCCCCTGTTGCTTGATCTCAAGTCGCGACATTAGGTCGAAACTCCCATAGTGGCCGGCGTTCATCGGAACCCAAAAAAAAACACTCACTTTCCTTTCCCACAGGTCGGGTGGTGCGCACCCCTACGATACATTACGATATGTAGATAGCGTACATACATCGCCAACACTAAGGGAATGAACTCTTCAGTACCTGCACTTCAGTGGGCGGTACTTGTCCTCACGGACGTGTGGATTAGGTTCCTGCTGCTTAATAGTCAAAAGCAGTACTGGGCCCCACGTGAACTGTGAACCCTAGTGTCTTCTCGGGCGCCGTAGCGTAAGCTAGTGTAGCATGGCCATTGTAGTACGCGCACCTCCCCGTCCTCTCCCCATCCATCGTGGCTGCCTGTCAAGGCCAGATCCACGCATTCGACTCTCAGGATCTCATCGACGTCTACATCCCAGACGGCCCTGAGACTGTCCTTTACCGTTGCAAGCAGCAGCCGTGCCCAAATCGGACACCCCGATCAATTGAGAAGGATTACCCTTGTTACAAGGTAATCAGACGGGCTCAACACCCCCTTGGCCCCCGCAGCACCCTCGCGTCTCGATCCGCCTCGCGGCACTCTTGCCCTATCTCCCCTAGCTCCCAACTTCCTCAAACTGTCGTCGCCGGTCCAAGTCAAGTGCGAGGAGATCTCCCTCCAGACCCTGCGCCAGAGCCTGAGCCTGAGAAGAGTGCGAGTGAAGAAGGAGTCTCGGAGTCCGAGTCTGCGGATCCTGCTCGGCCCGCCTCGCCGACAGCGCTCACCTCCACGTCAGCAGTCCCTGATGTACGTGACCCCCCCTCCGAACTTCCTTCGGCGCCTTCACCGCCGTCTCCGCCGAGAGGCCGCTCGAGCACTTGCTCCCCTCGTAGTCCGACCAGCGGAGGGCCACCACAGCCGCCTCCGCCCCCGCAGCATCCTCCGTCGCCCCCAATGCCGATAATGTTTTCTCCCACGACAGCCCCCAACAAGGAGACCCTGAAGCTCCTTCTACCGCTCCACTACGATGGCAAGACCGTCGTCATTGAATGCGACAGGTTCCTGTCGCAACTATGCATTTATTGGTTGATCAACACATCGTTGACCACCATCGAACTCAAGGTGCAAGTTGTGTTGAGCCTGCTCGATGGTGACGCCCATGCCTGGGCCACTCCTTACTTCACCCAACTTGCGTTGGTGCAGGTAGGAGTACAAGGGGCTGCAACCCCATTCAGGAACGAAGCGGCCTTTGCCGCCGCCTTCAAGGCTCGCTTTGGTAATCTCGACGACAAGGCAGCAGCACAAGTAGAGCTGGCGAAGCTCTGCGCGGACAAGTTGGTCCGTGAAAAATGCACTGCTGCGGAATTCTCCGCGCTGTTCAAGGGTCCGGCGGACCGCTCTGGGTATGGGGACCTGGAGCTATGCGACAAGTACCTGAGCAGCATCCCCTCCCACATATACGGCAACATCAAGCTCGAGACATTCACCACATGGCAAGCAGCTGAGAAGCGTGCCACAGAGGTTGAGCAGATCCTCGACATCAGCCAGGCCCGTCGGCCCGAGCTAAATAACTTCTTCTCGGCCCGAGGTCGAGGGCGCGGAGGGTGTGGCGGTGCACCCCAGTTGCATGCAGCTTCGGCCAGCATCAATGCAGCTATTGGAAAAGGAAACTTCCCCGGTAGTTGTTACGGCTGTGGGAAGCAAGAGTACCGACACTTTGAGTGCCCCAATTGTAAGGACAAACCTTACACAAAATGCGCCAACGCGTGGGCTACGGTTGCCTCGGGCTCTACCCAGGCCGTGACAAGCACCCCTGTCACTTTATCCTCGGCAAGTACAAGTGCCGCTTTAGCAAAATCGGAAAGTTCCAAGCTGGCGGACTTAATAGCACAGATGAAGTTGATGCGCGAGGAGCTCGAACACTATCGGGCGATGAAGGAGGAGGGTTTTTGATCTGGTTCGTGCTTTGTGCTGCACGTGTCGGGTTGCATATATCCTGTAATAAGTATAATGTATTTTCGACTGCAATGGTGTACGAATTGGACCAGGGGTCCCAACATTTTCACATCCCAGTTCGACTTCAAGGGAAAACACGGCACAAAGACATAATCGCTATGGTGGACAGCGGAGCCACCACGAAGTTCATCAACAAGAGATTCATTGTAGAGAACAAGGTGCAGACGCGGAAGCTGAAAGAGCCAATTCCGCTATACAATATCGACAGCACCCTCAATAAAGATGGAAGCATCTCGGAAGTAGCCGTACTACAAATGCAAATAGGAGAACACATCGAGAAGACAGTGTTTACAGTCACGGACATTAGTCCAGAGGATGTGATCATTGGGTTGGATTGGCTATGTGAGCATAAACCTGAGATCGATTGGAAGAAAGGCTCCCTCAAATTGTCGCGATGCCCTGAAACGTGCAGTGCCAGGAGGACTGGCCAGATGGAGCAAGTAGCGACTGCGCGTGATACAGGGGTCAGGCCCATGGCACGTAGGCGTTCGCCGAAATCCAAATGGTCAGTCATAGGTGCCTGCCGGAGTAAGGTACTCCCGGACTTTGAACCCGAAGAAGTATCAAAAGGCGACGCAGGGAGCAGTTGCACAGGACTAGCACTGAAGGACTGAATGCCACAAGTGGGGCTGAAGTCGAAGTGGGTCACAGAAGTGATATTACAGGTCGCTACAGCAGCCCTTTATATACATGAGCAGGGGAAAGCATTCCCACGGCAGAACAATAGAAGAAAGAACAAAGCAGTCCAAAAGGAGAACAAGGGCCACTTGGCCACAGGAACAATGGAACAAAAGAAGTGTGGCCGGAGCTCTTGGTCCGGTCCGATTGCTCCGCAATTGATACAACCATGTGGTCACATGGTGTTGTGGCTCCCGCCACCGGGGGATCGTCCTAGGCCGACCAGGGGACTGTGGCAGAGCACATTGTGACATACCCCCCCTGATCTGCCAAGTCCCACAGGGAGACTAGGACACCTCAATACCCATCCCAGTGCGACAGAA
>NW_020169847.1:266616-287310 GCF_002117355.1 Postia placenta MAD-698-R-SB12 | reverse complement strand
ACAATGAGGAACAGGGACTAAATTATTTGCGCTCCCTCTATGCATCAAGGCCTGAGCTTTTCACAAAGGCGGGTTTTCAGCTCGGCAACAACTGAATGTGCCAGTTGCACTGCCTGTCGCAACTTGAGGTCAAGCGACAGGGGAATATCTGAAAGCGGGGGGGCGTTCGACTGGTTCTCACCGAGGCGATGGTGAGTGGGGCTCAAACCTAAGGCTAGGGACAAGAAAGTATATTAGTTAGTATAAGTAAGTAAGCAGATACATGAGAGCTTACTGACCTAGGGACAAGAGGTCAAAACTGAGGTCCCTAGGGCAGCAGAGGCCGGCTTATATACAGGGGAAGATAAGAGCAGGCTGTGCGCGCTGGTCTGTGTGCAGCTGGTCCGTGCACAGCATGCCGACACGGCCCTGGGGGCCAGTGAGTCAGAGCGGCTGTGTCAGCGGGGCCCGAGCTGTGCCGTGCACTGCCGCCCCATCTAATCTAATTGTACAGTAGATATGATGTGTCCGTATCAGGCATGTAGTACAGAGGTCGCAGGTTCGAGCCCGTGAAAAGGAAAAAATTAAAAAACGGCTAGACACCGTGTCAACTCGTGACATTACCCCCACCTCAACGGCGCATGACCTCATGCGAGGCGCCCTTGCCCATTTCCCACCCGAAGCGGCAGTGTGCTTCAGTCAGCGGCAAAGGCATTGGCTGAAAGTTGAGACCACCAAATATTGCAGCATTGAGATGACGAGGGGCATTCGGGTTCTTCTGGTGGAAGTCAGCTATGAGGGTCGGTGCATTGGCAATGTTGCACACTGGCTCCCATGACGTATGCAAGTCGTCATAACCCTTCCACTTGACGAGGTACTGCAGCTGACACCGGAAGATCCTTGAATCTTTGATCCACTCAACCTTGTACTCCTTGTCACCCTCAACCTCGATTGCAGGTGGCCCCTCTGGCTCCCGGCCCGGGATGTCGCTATGCGTGTACTTGCTAAGCAAGGAGACATGGAACACTGGGTACACCGGTATCAACTTCAGCAGGACTAATTTGTAATCCAAGGCTCCGAGCTTTCGCTGCACGGTATATGGCCCAAGGCGTTTGGGACTGAGCTTCTTGCTTGGCTGTTTCAGTTTAAGGTTCCGGGCATCAAGCCAGACCTTGTCCCCCGGTGCAAAGACCGGTGCCTCCTGCACGTGCTTGTCGTAGTACACTTTCATGCACTCAGCTGACAGCTCGAGCGCAGAGCGCATGTCATCGCAAATCTCCTTTAGGATCTTGAGCCAATTAGCAGCAGCAGGCATCGCAGACATCGGATTGATCCACACTTGGATCTCAGGATGGTACCCCTGATGCAGGAAGAAAGGGGAGTGCCCAGTCATGGAGTGAACTCGGTTGTTCGGTGCAAATTCCGCGAGCAGCAATTGCTTCGCCCAATCATCCTGCCTATGGCTTATGAAAGCACGCAGGTACTGCTCAATCTCCTGATTCCAGCGCTCAGTCTGGCTGTCTGTCTGAGGATGGAACACTGTGGATAGCGCCGGCTCGATTCCCAGTCCCTTGTACACTGCATGCAGGTATTTTGAAGCGAACTGGGGACCTCGGTCTGATATGACCTTGGCCGGGGTACCATGATGCTTGAACACGTTGCAGATGTACAGGTTGGCCGCGCCTTCTACCGTCAGGGTCTCATGACAGGCTGAGAAGTGGACCTGCTTTGTGAAGTGGTCGGCGGTAACCAGGATTGAGTCGAACCCATCAGACTTCGGCAGGCCAACAATCATATCAGTCGTGATGATCTGCCATGGGCGCTCGGGGATCTTGTTCGGCTTCAGCGGACCCTGGGGCTTGGCTGGGAATGTCTTGGTACGGTTGCACACGTCGCAGGTGCTTATGTACTCATTAACAAATTTGGACATCCCAGGCCACCAGTAGTTCCGTGATACAAGCTCGAGGGTTTTGGCATGACTGCCATGTCCGGCGATTGGCGAGTCGTGGTGGATCTTGACTATATCCCGCCAGAGCTCCGCATTCTTTGGAACGTATACACACCCGCAGAACAGCAGAAGCCCTTGTTCGGCATTCCACTCCTCAAAACCCCTTTGCAGCCGGGGTGGCCCGAGGTCCTGCACTTTTTCAAGTGCCTCGGCCACCTCCCAATCCTTCTCCGAACACTCCCTAATGCACTTCAGAAGTGACTGATTGGCTGTCACAGAGGCATGACCACGCCTAGCGGAGGCGATGCAGAACCTTTCCGGTTTGAGCACTACCTGATTGATGTTATCATCCTTATCGCCGATCTGATGGTCTGATCGACGTGACAGGGCATCAGCTTTTCCATTTGATGTCCCAGCTTTGTGCGTGATGTGGAAGTCAAAGCGAGCTAGGAACAGCGACCAGCGTGCTTGGCGCCGCGTAAGATGCTGGGACGTGTGCCAGTACTCGAGGTTCTTGTGATTGATGATGATTTCGAACTGATTGGGTAGCCCCTCGAGGTAATGGCGCCAATCATCCAGTGCTTCGATGATCGCAAGCATCTCCTTATTGTAGAATTCGTAGTTACACTGGGCTGGGTCCATAGCATGAGATCGGAATGCGATTGGATGCCACTTGCCGTCGTCCTGCTTCTGCATCAACACGCGTAGCCCGAGGCGTCAACCTCAATGCGTGTCTCTCAATTAGGATCGTACAGCGCTAAGACTGGAGTCATCGCGAAGAACCGCTTGAGCTCATCAAAGGCGTGCTGCTCTTCCTCGCCCCAATGCCATGGGTCATTCCCTGTGAGCCGGTCGAGTGGTTGAAAGATCTTAGCGAAGTCCTTAATGAAGTGGCAGTAAAAGTTGGGGAACCCCCGGAACTTCTGAACATCTTTTTTGTTCTACCAGCCACTCATTGATTCCTTTTAGCTTCGCAGGATCCATCGCTACCTCATCGCCACTGAACACATAGCCAATGTAGTCGGCCTTGGGAACATTCCATTCGCACTTCTCAGGCTTCAGGAATAGATTGTTGTCCTGAAGGCGACGAAGGACCTCACGTGTGACCTTTTCATGCTCCTCTTTGTTGGTGGAGAAGATGAGTATGTCATCCAGGTACACGAGGATTTTTCCGCCGATGATGAGATCATGGAAGATCTCGTTCATCATCGCCTGGAAGGTCGCGGGGGAATTAGTAAGGCCAAAGAACATCACCAGTCCCCGGTTAGTTATGAAGGCTGCCTTCCACTCGTCACTGGCTTTGATCCGGACGTTGTTGTATCCCCATTGGACATCAAACTTCGTAAAGAGTGTAGCGCCGCGGAGCTTATCCACCATCTCAGCGATCAACTGCAAGGGATAACAATTTTTGACCGTGATCGCGTTCAACCGGCGGTAATCCTGTACGGGTCGAAGTGTCCCTTCCTTCTTTTTGATGAAGAAGAAGGGGGACGAGATAGGCGACTTCGATTCCCGTATGTAACCCTTCGCTAGCTGCTCTTTTAGGAACTTATTGAGTTCCTCCTGCTCGTTGTTCGATAATGGGTACACCTTCGAATGGAATGTTGAGTAGCCGGGCATGAGTTCAATCGCGTGATCGTACGGCTTCCTTTTGGGTAACTGCTCTGATGCTTCCTTCGAGAAGACCTTCAGAAACTTGTGGTACTGTTGAGGTACCGACTCCTCAGCGGTCTTAACGACCTTCTTTTTGATCTCTTCCTCAGCGAACAGCTGGGAGTATGTGTGCCCTGCTGTGACGAACAGCTGAGGGGCGCCGGGAAGCGTGATACCTTGCTCCCAGGCCTCGATCAAGTCGGCCTCATCCCACTCGA
Source organism: Postia placenta MAD-698-R-SB12 (assembly GCF_002117355.1). NCBI lineage: Eukaryota > Fungi > Basidiomycota > Agaricomycetes > Polyporales > Adustoporiaceae > Rhodonia > Rhodonia placenta. The sequence continues at coordinate 283,512 of NW_020169847.1, read as the reverse complement.
CCTCTACCAGATCTTCTTGTCACAATGTGCTCTGCCACAGTCCCCTGGTCGGCCTAGGACGATTTTCTGGTGGCGGGAGCCACAATACCATGTGACCACATGGTTGTATCAATTGCGGAGCAATTGGACTGGAGCAGAGCTCCGGCCACACTTCTTTTGTTCCATTGTTCCTGTGGCCAAGTGGCCCTTGTTCTCCTTTTGGACTCTATTGTTCTTTCTTCTATTGTTCTGCCGTGGGAATGCTTTCCCCTGCTCATGTATATAAAGACCTGCTGTAGCGTCCTTTAATACACACTTCTGTGACCCACTTCGACTTCAGCCCCACTTGTGGCATTCAGTCCCTCAGTGCTAGTCCTGTGCAACTGCTCCCTGCATCGCCTTTTGATAGGTTATGAGCCCCGCGCTCTAGCAGTCAACTACACACACTACTAGCGCGCCACAGAGTCAATCACTTCGATTTTCGGACCACTCCTTGTCCCAATACTCTCATATCTTTCACTCTCTGCCACAATCTGCGCTTTCATCCTCTGCCACTCTGCTTGTGCCACAAATGTCGAACCACTCGTCCTCTCCCTCCTTCCCCAAGCTCAATGCCTCGAACTACAAGTCCTGGGCTGGGGACATGGCTGCCTGGCTGCGCTCTGCAGGCCTGTGGCGCCTTGTCTCTGGTGCCTACCTCAAGCCAGAAGCAAAGGACCCCAAGGCCCCCACTGAAGCGGAGGCCACACTACTGGAGAAGTGGGAGGTGGAGGAGGCAAAGGCTGCTGGGTGGTTGTATCTCATGGTTGAGGTGGACCAGAAGGTGCATTTCTCCAACATTGACAGCGACCCTGTTGCAATGTGGGCGGCCCTCAAGGCTGTCCACCAGCGTCCCCATGCTGCTGGACGTTGGAATGCCTGGGAGGCCTTGTTGTCTATCAGGAAGAGCGATTCTGAGTCGCTTCAAGTGGTTATCAACCGCGTTGAAGACGCCATGCAGCAATGCAAGAATCTGCGCCCTGACAAGTACACCCTGGACGACCTTGACAGTGAACTCACTGTCATGGCTATGATCCTGGCCCTCCCTCGCGAGGATTTCACCCTTCTGCGCACTCAGCTGCTCAATGGCGACCTCAAGAAGGCCACAGTCATCCAGGCCTTTGTCACTGAGGATGCCCAGCACCGCCATGACTCCACCATTGCCTCCCAGTCTGCCCTTGCAGTTGCCTCGACGTCCTCTGGCCCCTGCGACTTTTGTGGCGCATCTGGCCACTCCCAGCCACAGTGCTACTCGTTCCAGAAGGCCCAGAAGCAGGCCAAGGAGCGCCGTGCCACCAGAGGCAAAGGGAAGGCTGCCACTGCGCAGGAGAAGCCTGCAGAACCTGCCCAGGAATCCGCTGCAAATGCAAGTGCCCTCTCCTCACACTCCCTTGAGCCCTCTTCGCCCTCTACACCACTTCAGCTTGATGCTGACTTCACCTGGAATGCAGACACAGGCACCACTTCTCATATGACGCCTCATCGCCACTGGCTTCGCAATTACAAGCCACTGCGCTTGCCTGTGAAGTTGGCTGACAACAAGGTTGTCTATTCTGCTGGTGTTGGGTTGGTCGTCTTCAGGCCCAGGGTGAAGGGAGCGTTTGTGCGGTCTGTGGAGTTCTCAAGGGTGCTGCATGTGCCTGATCTGTGAAGCAATCTCCTGTCCTGTCTTCATCTTGCGCGCAATAAAGGGTTTACAATCACCATTTCGTCCAATGCCATGGCCTTCTATCAGTCTGGCACACTGCGCTTTGTCGCACCAATTGACCCCAACAATGCTGCCTACCTTGATGGCGAAGTTGAGCCTCTTGTTGAGGCCTCAGCGCGCATTGCAGCCACTCTGCCACTCGACCTCAACCTCTGGCATCGTCGTCTTGCTCACAATAACTATGCAGACGTCCAGAAGCTTGTCAGAGACGAACTGGTCACTGGTCTTACCCTCAGCTCGAAGCAGCAGCCTGATCCTGTCTGTGAGCCATGCCTAGCAGGCAAAATGCGAGCAAACTCCTTCCCTCCTTCGTCTCATGTGTCCACCATGCCCCTAGAGCTCGTCCACAGCGATGTCCATGGCCCTCTGCCTGTCCGCACTCACTCTGGCTATCGCTACTGGATCACCTTCATCGATGACTACTCCAGATTCAGAGTTGTCATCCTGCTCAAGGCCAAAAGTGAAGCCTTTGCTGCGTTCAAGCGCTTCAAGGCCTATGCTGAGAACCAGCTGGGGGTGAAGATCAAGGCGCTCCAGGACAACAAGGGAGGGGAGTACATGTCCAGTGAGTTCGTCGCGTTCACAGACTCCTGTGGCATTGTGCGTCGCCACACTGTGCGCAACAGGCCACAGCAGAACGGGGTTGCTGAGTGCGCCAATGGTGTCATGTCTGACACGGCCACTGCCATGCTTGCAGAGTCCTCCCTGCCTGCGTCCTTCTGGGGCGAGGCTGTGGCTGCTATGGTCCATGTCTGGAACCGTCTGCCCACCGCTGTGCGCCCTGGCACCACGCCCTACGAGCTCTGGCACAAGGGCAAGCCCAGTGTGGCACATCTGCGAGTCTGGGGCTGCACTGCTTATGTGCACATCCAGAAGGACCAGCGCAAGGGTCTGTCGCCTCACATGCAGAAATGCGTGTTCCTTGGCTACCTTGACGGCTACAAGGGCTGGAAGTTCTACTGCCCTGACACCAGGAAGGTGGTGATCTCAGAACGCGCCGAGTTTGATGAGCGGTTCTTCCCTGGTCTGAGGCGCACTCCTGCCTCGCTTTCCACTCCCATTATCGACCCGCCGACCTCTGAGCCTGTCCCTCTCTTTGTACCTGCACTGGATCAAGGGGGGGACAACGACTCTGTGCCTGCTGCCATTCCTGAGGCCCCTATTGCACCAATTCCTGCAGCGGCACCTCTTCCAGTTGCTTCAGTGCCTGTCCAAGCTCCTGCACCTCCAGCACCCATTGTGCCTCCTATGCCACAAGCTGTTCAGCCACCTCCTGCGCCACAAGCTGAGCACCAACCCTCTCCTGAAGCGGACGACCTCAATCTGCCCATTGCCATTCGCAGGGGAAGACGACATGCACCAGTCCCTGCAAAGTGCGAAGACTCTCCTGATCCCCTCGACCTGTTTGCTGAGGAAGCAGATTTCGTCGAAGTGCAGTTTGCTGGGCTAGCAGCTGGTGCTGACCCTTACAATTTTTGCGAGGCCATGCGCTCCCCTGATGCCAAACTGTGGCAAACAGCCTGCAACAATGAGATACTGTCTCTGATTGCGAACCACACCTGGGATGCAGTCCCTCTGCCTGCTGGAAAGAAGGCCATTGGATGCGGCTGGGTGTTCAAGGTGAAGTACAATGCAGACGGCTCCATTGAGCGGTACAAGGCTCGACTTGTGGCCAAGGGCTACTCACAGCGGCCTGGCTTTGACTACACCGAGGTTTTTGCGCCCACCTCTCGCCCTGCTGCCCTGCGCCTTGTCCTTGCCCTCACTGCTATTGAGGATCTGGAGCTGCACTCTGTCGACATCTCCTCCGCATTTTTGCAGGGCGACTTGGAAATCTACATGCAGCAACCTGAAGGCTTTGCTCAAGGTCCCCCTGGCACAGTCCTGCGTCTAGGCCGTCCTCTCTATGGCCTCAAGCAGGCTGGCCGCATGTGGAACAAGAAGCTACACCAGGTGCTCACCTCCATGGGCTTCAAGCGGCTCGAGTCTGACCGCAGTGTGTACATCTATCTGCGAGATGAAGTGCGCATTATCATCCCTGTGCATGTGGACGACCTCACTCTGGCCTCCACCTCGTGCGCTGCCATTGACAAGACAGTCAAGGAGCTCTCTCAGCACTTCAAACTGCGCAACCTTGGTCCCACCACATTCCTGCTGGGCATTGAGATTACCAGAGACCGCAAAAAGTGCACCATGTTCCTGTCGCAGCGGCAGTACATCCTGGACATGCTGGAGCGATATGGCCTCACCAGCTGCAAAGCGGTGTTGACTCCAATGGAGCCTGGCCTTCGCCTTTCCAAGCAGCAAGCCTGTCAGAGCGATGAGGACCACACCTTCATGCAGGACAAGCCCTACCTCAATGCAGTCGGCTCCCTCATGTATCTGGCCATCACCACTTGCCCTGACATCCAGTATGCTGTCTCCTGCCTTGCGCGCTTCAACTCCTGTCCTGGACCTGCCCATTGGGCCGCAGTCAAGCACCTCTTTCGCTATCTGCAGGGCACCAAGGACCACAAGCTCGTCTACAGGCCTGACGACCTAGGAGCTCCCTTTGTGACCTTCACAGACTCTGCTCATGGTGACTGTCTGGACTCTGGGCGTTCCACCAGTGGCTACTTGGTCAAGGTTGGCTCAGGAGCGATCAGCTGGTCCAGCAAGCTCCAGTCCATTGTCGCACTTTCGACTACAGAGGCTGAGTATGTTGCTGCAGTGGATGCTGGCAAGGAAATACTCTGGATGTGCAATCTCATGGCCGAGTTTGGCTACACAGTGGACGCTCCCTCGCCCCTGCAGATGGACAACCAGTCGAGCATCAATGTGTCCAAGAATCCTGAGCACCATGGCCGCATGAAGCACCTCGACCTGCGCACTTTCTGGCTCAGAGACACTGTGGAGGCTGGGCGCATCAAGCCCTGCTATATCCCCACTGCAGACATGCTTGCAGACTGTCTCACCAAGCCGTTGCCTGCACCCAAGGTCGCATTCTGTCGCACTGGGATGGGTATTGAGGTGTCCTAGTCTCCCTGTGGGACTTGGCAGATCAGGGGGGGTATGTCACAATGTGCTCTGCCACAGTCCCCTGGTCGGCCTAGGACGATCCCCCGGTGGCGGGAGCCACAACACCATGTGACCACATGGTTGTATCAATTGCGGAGCAATCGGACCGGACCAAGAGCTCCGGCCACACTTCTTTTGTTCCATTGTTCCTGTGGCCAAGTGGCCCTTGTTCTCCTTTTGGACTGCTTTGTTCTTTCTTCTATTGTTCTGCCGTGGGAATGCTTTCCCCTGCTCATGTATATAAAGGGCTGCTGTAGCGACCTGTAATATCACTTCTGTGACCCACTTCGACTTCAGCCCCACTTGTGGCATTCAGTCCTTCAGTGCTAGTCCTGTGCAACTGCTCCCTGCGTCGCCTTTTGATACCTCGCACCAGTGCCAGGGGTCATTCCCAGTAAGCCAGTTGGTCATGAGATTTTAGCAAAGTCCTTCATGAAGCGGCGGTAAAAGTTGGAAAACCCCCAGAACTTCTGAACATCCTTTTTGTTCCGGGGCACCGTGTCACGATTTGACACGGCGTCTAGCCGTTTTTTAATTTTTCCTTTTCGCGGGCTCGAACCCGCGACCTCTGTACTACTTGCCTGATACGGACACATCGCTATCTACTGTACGATTAGATTAGATGGGACGGCAGTGCGCGGCACAGCTCGGGCTCCGCTGGCACAGCCGCTCTGACTATTGGCCCCCGGGGCCACGTCAGCATGCTGCACACGGACCAGCTACGCACGGACCAACTGCGCACGGACCAGCTGTGCATGGACCAGCGTGCACAGCCTGCCCTTATCTCCCCATGTATATAAGCCGGCCTCTGCTGCCCTAGGGACCTCAGTTTTGACCTTTTGTCCCTAGGTCAGTAAGCTCTTGTATTCTCTTACTTACCTTACACTAACTAATACATTTCTTGTCCCTAGCCTTAGGTTTGAGCCTAGCTCACCATCGCTTTGGTAAGATAAGTTGAACACCCCTAGCTTTTGGTTTTTCCCTGTCGCTCGACCCTAAGTTGCAACATAGATATTGTGTTTGCGGTCTCGACGCTTGCTCAATTCATGGCCAACCCCACGCCAGTCCACTAGGAGGCCGCTAAACATGTGCTTTGCTATCTCAAAGGCACGCGCAATGTCAGAATTTGACTACATAACACCTGCATGAAAAGATCCGCACAACCAGGGTTTGAACCCAGGACCTACCAGAGATGCACTGGGCGCTCTACCACTGAGCTATTGGACCTTGGTTACTATGGAATCATGAAGTCTCATATACGTTACTTCAAGGGTATGAACATGACCTATATTATGGATTCAGAGGTTCTTAACCATCTCATATGTGTCAGAGCACACATTTGACATATCAAAAGGCGATGCAGGGAGCAGTTGCACAAGACTAGCACTAAAGGACTGAATGCCACAAGTGGGGCTGAAGTCGAAGTGGGTCACAGAAGTATGGATTAAAGGACGCTACAGCAGGTCTTTATATACATGAGCAGGGGAAAGCATTCCCATGGCAGAACAATAGAGAAAAGAACAATAGAGTCCAAAAGTAGAACAAGGGCCACTTGGCCACAGGAACAATGGAACAAAAGAAGTGTGGCCGGAGCTCTGCTCCAGTCCGATTGCTCCGCAATTGATACAACCATGTGGTCACATGGTGTTGTGGCTCCCACCACCGGGGGATCGTCCTAGGCCGACCAGGGGACTGTGGCAGAGCACATTGTGACACGCGATCTGCGTCTCACCTTTGGCTTGTCCACCGATGGACTGATGGGCTATTCGGACGCTGATTGGACATCCCAGCCACATCATTATTCAATATCTGGCCATGTCTTCCTGTTCACAAGCGGTGCGATCACCTGGAGCTCATGGAAGCAACCCATCATTGCGCTGTCTTCCACGGAAGCAGAATATATCGCTGCCTCTGATACAACATGGGAACTCCTATGGCTATGTGCTCTGTTCGCTGAGCTTACTTCCTCCTCACCTTCTTTGATTCCTCTCTTTTCTGACAACCAGAGCGCAATCACTATTGCTAAGAACGGCCTCCTCAATGCGCGCACCAAGCACATCGACATTCACTATCATTTTATCTGCGAAGTTCTCAACTCTGGCCGTGCCACGCTCGACTACTGTCCAACCAACGACATGGTCGCAGACCTTCTTACGAAGGCCCTGGCGCGTCGCAAAGTCGACTTCCTTGCTGGCCTGATGGGGCTTCATCCGGCTTGAGGGGGAGTGTTGATGGACAAGTGCGTCCATATGCCCCGCGTGGATATGTGTGCGCATGACATTGCATTATTGCGTCGGGATCAGCATAATGTTGTCGCGCCCCTGGCGCCCCTGTTCCTGTCTGTAAATACCCTGTCCTCTTCGTTTAGCCCGTGCACCATAGATACAGGTGACTCACCCTACTACGGCACGCTATATACCTGTCATTTTCATGATGCGAGCTTCAGTCAATGTTCTACTCACTGAAGCTCGTAAGTCTTTTTCTACCTCTAAGTACTGTACATATACTGATCTCCTGTAAAGTGACCGAACGTCGTTAGGTACAGTAATAGAGTCGATATTTTACTCACTGAAGCTCTGACCGAACGTTGTTAGATCCGACATTGCTTGTACCTCATTAAAAGCAGGGGGTGTGAGGTATAAGTAGGAAGGGTAGGTATTATGTGTATTTGAACAGGGAACAAGCTAAGGCATCGGATGGATGTAGGAAGCATGGATCACAACTGTGGATGTCAAACATCCTGATGAAGGCTCCAATCATTTAGTTTATATTTACAAATTTATGGTAAATAAATGGTAAACAGTAAACAGATGGTATAAACAGTTTGTAAACAGTTTACTGTTGGAACAACCAGTGCGACGGCGCAGGGCGCGTTTGTCCACAATTGTAGCAATGTCTGTAAGGGACAATCACGTGCAGTACATACATTGTGCGGGGTCGTTATATACTATGATAGGGGCCTCCGGCCCCCGGCTACTCACACGCCCAAGCTTGCGAGCTTGTTCCTGACCACATGGGGCTATGCATTTCAACATTTACATACTATGGTTTACCAGTGGATGCCCCCCCCTCTTGATGGCCAGGTTTGTGATGCAAAACAACTGGGCACTCCCCTGCCCTCAAAGTTATATGGACACCTACGTTTTCATATGCCTGCTTCCACCTCCAAGTGGAATCAGAGCAAATGGATGAGTCATTGAGGAGTCCTTCTTTCAAGGGGTTTGATGGCAATGTCACGCCCAAGAGCATGATGGCCACGATGGACATGAGCAGAGTTACAAAATTGACCTGTCGATCACTGTGGGGTTACACACCACTGAGCAAATGTTCAAGCCCTGACCCTATGAGCTGAGCAGACCTCTGAATCATCACATTGATGTGATGAAGTGTTACCTGGCCATCAAGAGGGGGGGCCATCCACTGGTAAACCATAGTACTGTTTACATAGCAATCAAGGTGTTGTACTAAATTAAGACCTTTCTTGTCTACTGTCACGAGTTTGTCATGACTTGGCACAGTGTCTAGCCGTCTTTTAATTTTTTTCTTTTTGTGAGCTCAAACCCACGACCTCTGTACTACACACTCAAACAGACAAGTCCTTATCTACTGTACAATTAGATTAGATGGGGTGGCAGTGCACAGCACAGCTCGGGCCCCACTGACACAGCTGCTTTGACTCACCAGCCCCGGGGCTGCGTCAGCATGCTGTGCACAGACCAGTGCACACAGCCTGCCCTTATCTCCCCATGTATATAAGCTGGCCTCTGCTGCCCTAGGGACCTCAGTTTTGACCTTTTGTCCCTAGGTCAGTAAGCCCCTGTACTTACTTACTTATTCAATGCTAAGTACTTGTCCCTAGCCTTGTCAAATGTGTGCTCTGACACATATGAGACAGTTAAGAACCTCTGAATCTATAATATAGATCATGTTCATACCCTTGAAGTAACGTATATGAGACTTCATGATTCCATAGTAAACAAGGTCCAATAGCTCAGTGGTAGAGCGCCCAGTGCATCTCTGGTAGGTCCTGGGTTCAAACCCTGGTTGTGCTGATCTTTTCATGCAGGTGTTGTGCAGTCAAATTCTGACAAGCCTTAGGTCTGAGCATCGCTCACCATCGCTTCGGTGAGAATCAGTCGGACGCCCCCAGCTATTGGTTTTCCTCAGTCGCTTGACCCCAAGTCGCGACATTAGGTCAAAACTCCACAAGCTGCCGACGTTCCCTTGGGACTCCCAAAACTCACTTTCCTTTCCCACAGGTCAGGTGGTGCGCACCCCTACGATACTTCACTGTACATACGATACGTAGATAGCTTTACCATACATCGCCACCCCTCGAGGAACAAACTCTTCAACACCTGCACTTCAGTGGGCGGTGTTTGTCCTCATGGACGCATGGACTAGGTTCCTGCTGCATAATAGTCAAAAGCAGTACTGGGCCCCACGTGAACTGCGAACCTCAGGGTCTTCTCGGGCGCTGTAGCGTAAGCTAGTGTAGTACGGTCATTTTAGTACATGCACCTCCCCGTCCTCCCCCCATCCAACGTGGCTGCCTGCCAAGGCCAGATCCACGCATTCAACTCCCAGGACCTCATCGACGTCTATATCCCAGACGGCCCTGAGACTGTCCTTCATCGTTGCGAGCAGCAGCCGTGCCCCAACCGGACACCCCGATCGATCGAGGAGGATTACCCTCGCTACAAAGCGATCCGACGAGCGCAACACCCGCTCGGACCCCGAAGTACCCTTGCATCTCTCGCGGCACTCTCGCCCTGTCTCCCCTACCTCCCGTCTTCCCCAAACTGTCGCCGAGTCCGGTCAAGCTCGGGGAGATCTCCCTCCAAACCCTGCGCCAGAGCCTGAGCCTGAGGAGGGTGCAGGTGAAGAAGGAGTCTCGGAGTCCGAGTCCGAGGATTCTGTTGGGTCCGCCTCGCTGACAGCGCTCGCCCCCGCGTCAGCAGTCCCTGACGTATGTAACCCCCCCGCCGAACTTTCTCCGATGCCTTCATCGCCGACTCCGCCGAGAGGCCGCGCGAGCACTCGCTCCTCTCAAAGTTCGACCAGCAGAGGGCCACCACAACCGCCTCCACCCCCGCAGCGTCCTCTGTCCCCCCCGACGCCGATAATGTCATCCCCTGCAGCCGCCCCCGACAAGGAGACTTTGAAACTTCTCCTCCCACTCCGATACGATGGCAAAACAGTCATCGAATGCAACCGGTTCCTGTCGCAGTTGCGCATCTACTGGCTGGTCAACACGTCGTTGACCACCATCGAGCTTAAGGTGCAGGTCGCACTCAGCCTGCTTGACAGAGATGCCCGCGCCTGGGCCACTCTCTACTTTGCCCAGCTCGCATCGGTGCAGGTGGGTGTGCAAGGGGCCACGACCCCGTTCGCAAACGAAGCAGCCTTTGCCGCCGCCTTCAGGGCCTGCTTCGGAAATCTCGACGATGAGGCGGCAGCACAAGTAGAGCTGGCGAAGCTCTGCGCGGACAAGTCAGTCCGTGAAAAATGCACTGCTGCGGAGTTCTCCGCGCTGTTCAAGGGTCCGGTGGATCGCTCTGGGTATGGGGACCTGGAGCTACGTGACAAGTACCTGAGTGGCATCCCCTCCCGCGTCTACCGCAAGATCGAGCTCGAGACCTTTGCCACGTGGCAAGCCGCTGAGAAGCGCGCCACCGAGGTCGAGCAGATCCTCGACATCAGCCGGGCCCATCGGCCCTAGCTAAACAACTTCTTCTCGGCACGAGGTCGAGGACGCGGAGGGGCACGTGGTGGTGCACCCTCGTCACACGCAGCTTCGGCCAGCATCAATGCGGCCGTCGGAAAAGGAAACTTCCCCGGCAGTTGTTTCGGCTGTGGGAAGCAAGGGTACCGACGCTTCGAGTGCCCCAACTGTAAGGACAAACCTTACACAAAACACACCGACGCGCGGGCTACGGTTGCCTCGGGCTCCACCCAGGCTGTGACAAGCGCCCCCGTCACGACAACACCTTCGGCAAGTATAAGTGCCGCTTCAGCGAAATCCGAGCAATCGGAGCTGGTGGACTTAATGGCACAGGTGAAGTCGATGCGCGAGGAGCTTGAGCACTATCAGGTGATGAAAGAGGAGGGTTTTTGATCTGGTCCGTGCTTCGTGCCGCACGCGTCGGGCCACATAATAATAACATGTACAATGTATTGGCTACTGCGAATGTTTACGAGTTGGACCACGGGTCCCAGCACTTCCACATTCCAGTACGCCTCAAAGGAGAAAGACGGCATAAGGACGTAACCGCTATGGTGGACAGCGGAGCCACCACGAAGTTTATCAACAAGCGTTTCATCATGGAGAATCGAGTACGAACGCGGAAACTAAAGGAACCAATTCCGCTTTATAATATCGATGGAACGCTCAATAAAGACAGAAGCATCTCGGAGGTAGCCGTGCTACAGATGCAAATAGGAGAGCACGTCGAGAAGACGGTGTTTATGGTCACGGACATCGGTCCAGAGGATGTGATCGTTGGGTTAGATTGGCTACGCGAGCACAACCCGGAAATCAATTGGGAGGAGGGCTCCCTCAAATTGTCACAATGCCCTGAAACGTGCAGTGCCAGAAGGACTGGCCGAATGGAGCAAGCAGCGACTGCGCGTGATACGGGGGTCAGGCCCACGGCGCGCAGGCATTCGCCGAAGTCCAAACGGTCAATTATAGGTGCTTGCCGGAGTAAGGTACTCCCGGACTTTGAACCCGAAGAAGATCCGGTAGAGGTCGGGTGGGATGAGACCGACTTGATCGAAGCCTGGGAGCAAGGCATCACGCTTCCCGGCGCTCCTCAGCTGTTCGTCGCAGCAGGACATACGTACTCCTAGCTGTTTGCTGAGGAGGAGATCAAAAAGAAGATCGTTAAGACCGCTGAGGAGTCGGTGCCCAAGCAGTACCACACGTTCCTGAATGTCTTCTCCAAGGAAGCATCAGAACGGCTGCCTGAAAGGAAGCCTTATGATCACGCGATCGAACTCGTGCCCGGGTACTCGACGTTCCACTCAAAGGTGTATCCCCTATCGAGCAACGAGCAGGAGGAACTTGATAAGTTCCTAAAAGAGCAACTAGCGAAGGGCTACATACGGGAATCGAAATCGCCAATCTCATCCCCCTTCTTCTTCATCAAAAAGAAGGAAGGAACACTGCGACCCGTGCAAGATTACCGCCGGTTGAATGCGATCACCGTTAAAAATTGCTATCCCTTGCCGCTGATCGCCGAAATGGTGGATAAGCTCCGCAGCGCTACGCTCTTTACGAAGTTTGATGTCCGATGGGGATACAACAATGTCCGGATCAAAGCCGGTGACGAGTGGAAAGCGGCCTTTGTGACTAACCGAGGGTTGTACGAGCCCTTGGTGATGTTCTTCGGTCTCACCAATTCCCTCGCGACCTTCCAGGCAATGATGAACGAGATCTTCCACGATCTCATTGTCGGTGGCAAGATCCTTGTGTACTTAGATGATATACTCATATTCTCCACCAACAAAGAGGAGCATGAGAAGGTCACATGCAAGGTTCTGCACCGCCTTCAGGACAATGATCTGTTCCTGAAGCCTGAGAAGTGCGAGTGGGATGTTCCCAAGGTCGACTACGTCGGCTATGTGTTCAGTGGCGATGAGGTAGCGATGGATCCCGCAAAACTGAAAGGAATCAATGAGTGGCTGGTACCCCGGAACAAGAAAGATGTTCAGAAGTTGCGGGGGTTCTCCAACTTTTACCGCCGCTTCATCAAGGACTTCGCCAAGATCTCACGACCACTTGACCGGCTCACAGGGAATGACCCATGGCATTGGGGCAAAGAGGAGCAGCACGCCTTTGATGAGCTCAAACGGCTCTTTGCGACGACTCCAGTCCTAGCACTGTACGATCCTAATCCAGAGACGCGCATTGAAGTTGACGCCTCGGGCTACGCCACTAGCGGTGTGCTGATGCAGAAGCAGGATGACAGCAAGTGGCATCCCATCACCTTCCGATCCCATGCGATGGATCCGGCACAGCGGAATTACGAGATCTACGAGGAGGAGATGCTCGCGATCATCGAAGCACTAGACGACTGGCGCCACTATCTCGAGGGCCTACCCAATCAGTTCAAGATCGTAACCGATCATAAGAATCTCGAGTACTGGCGCACGTCACAGCACCTCACGTGCCGGCAGGCACGCTGGTCGCTGTTCCTGGCTCACTTCAACTTCCGCATCACGCACAAGGCCGGAACGTCCAATGGAAAGGCTGATGCCCTGTCGCGTCGATCAGACCATCAGATCGGCGATGAGGACAATAACACCGATCAGGTGGTTCTCAAGCCAGAGCGCTTCCGCATCGCCTCCGCCAGGCGCAGTCATGCCTCGGTGACGGCCGATTAGTCGCTTCTGAAGCGCATCAGGGAATGTTCGGAGAAGGATTGGGAGGTGGCCGAGGCACTCGAAAAGGTGCAGAACCTTGGGCCACCACGGCTGCAAAGGGGCTTTGAGGAGTGGAATGCCGAACAAGGGCTTCTGCTGTTCTGCGGGTGTGTATATGTTCCAAAGAATGCGGAGCTCTGGCGGGATATAGTCAAGATCCACCACGACTCGCCAATCGCCGGACATGGCAGTCATGCCAAAACCCTCGAGCTTGTATCACGGAACTACTGGTGGCCAGGAATGTCCAAGTTTGTCAATGTAACACAAAACCTATAAACCCACCTTATAGCTTGATGGTAAGGGGGGGAGATAAAGCACTTAAGTGTGGGGGAGGTAATGCTGTTAAGCGCAACAACGAAGTGAATAGAACTGGGGGACAGGGTGCCCCAGGATGCTGCCTTATATACATGAGGGAAAACCCCCCAGGGACCGGTAATGGACCCCTGGTACCTAGCTGGGTAAGGATTACTAAGTATCATGTGCTCTATGATGTCATATATGATGTCATAGTCTGGCCCTGCCCTGCCCTGGGCCTAGGGTCCAGAATTGACCGGCCTATGGCCTAGTGCCTAAGCCTAGCTCCTACCTATGATGTCAGAATGATGTTATGGTCCAGAAGGAGTCTGGTTTCTATCTAGAAAAGGTCCGGCATCAGAGTCCAGCCTAATGTGTCCAGAACAAGATCATGTGTCGCTTATTTAAGCGGATAACCCCTTAGATATGCAGCTGTACTCATATGCGGACGGATAAGTATGGATAAGTCCCTATACCCTTTGATATGTCCGCAGAAATAGCGGAAAAATTAGGTAAAATTAGGGAAACTGTAACAGTACCTCTGTCTCTAGCTTCGAGCTCCGTTTGAGAAGTTTCGACCATTTGACCAGTGAAGTGCCTTTACACTTTGGTAATCTCGAGATCACAATCGGCTATACACTCAATAATGAGCTGAGCAATGGGGTCGCCTTTGGCGATCTTCAGCTCAGATGGTCCAGTGTTGGTAACAACAACCTTGACTTCGGCTGGGTCACCCCACTCGATAATGCCTTCAATTGCTTGGATTCCTTTGGCTAATGGATTTCCTACTGGGGTAATTCTCCCGTAGGTGCCGACTGGTAGTTGTATCCGGATTCCTGTCCGAATCTGCAGTGTTGCGTTACTGGCGACTTCCTGGTTTTGACTCGCATACAGTTCAAAGCCTGCTGCTGTATCGGTCTTTCTCTTGGGTTCCTGGCCTCCTTGTAGCTCAACTCGGAGTGTTGCATCCCTTTTCAGGAGAGCAAACACCTTGTCATCATTATCATCGAGTGCCCTGATCGCATGCGGGTGCGCGTCGTGATATTCTTTGATGAGTTCCTTCGAGCCTTTGAGGTTCGCTACTGGTTCCCATGTATCCTCATCAGGAGTGGTATTCTTCCATCGTACGAGATACTGAAGCTTGCGGTAGTGCCGGCGAGAGGATAAGATCTTTTCCACTTCCCATTCTTCATGGCCATCAATGATAACTGGCTTTGCAGCTGGTCCTTTCTGGCCTGGGATTTCCGCCTCATGGTAGGGTATTAGCTTACTGGCGTGGAAGACCGGATGTAGTTTGGTCAACCTCGGTGGCCATTTCAGTCTGAAGGTGACTGGAGAGAGTTTTTCAACAATCTCAAAAGGCCCCGAATACTGTGCGTTGAGTTTTCGACCGGTGGTTTGGTAGTCTCTGAGGTCAAGTAAGACCTTATCGCCCACCTTGAAGGGGACTTTCTGGACTCCTTGGTCGTAATACCACTTCATACGCTTGGCTGCCAGTTTGAGAGCGGCTTTCGCCTGCTCCTGCGCTTGTTGTCGGTTCCAAACAATGTCATTAAGGTCGCTTTTTTGCACCTTCTTTGTAAGTGTTGGACCTGCCCGTGGATGTCTGCCGTATTCCAAGAAGAATGGTGTCTCCTTGGTGCCCTCATGCGCTGCATTGTTGTAAGCAAACTCAGCAGAGCTAAGTAGCCTTGACCAGTCGTCGAGTTGATAGTCGATGTAGCAGCGAAGATATTGCTCCAGAACTTGGTTGACTCTTTCAGTCTGACCATCAGTCTGTGGGTGGTACGTGGTGGACATGGTGGACTCAATCCCTAGTAGCTTACACCATTCCTGGAACAGTGTAGCTGCAAACTGAACACCTCGGTCGGATATAATCTGGGATGGTAAGCCATGAAGCGGATACACCCGATTGTATAGCAATTCTGCTAGATCCTTTGCCGAGAATTCGTTTGTTATTGGGTAGAAGTGAGCCCGCTTTGTTAATTGATCCACGACTACGCAAATGGCATCATAACCATCTGATTCTGGGAGCTGAGTGATGAGGTCGACGGTTATAACTTCCCATGGCCCTTCCGGGACACGGTTGGGTTGTAATGGTCCATATGGCTGCTGCGGACGGTTCTTCATCTGTTGACAAATGTCGCAGCCAGTCACATACTTTTTGACAAATACCGACATGCTAGGCCACCAATAGTTGCGTGAGACAAGTTCATATGTCTTCCACCTTCCGGGATGTCCGGCTGAAGGGAGATCATGATGCATTTGAACTATACGCCTGCGCAAGTGGTCCTGCTTGCTGTTGGGGATATATACTTTGCCGCGATAAAGCAACAATCCATTCTCATAGTTCCAGTCCACAAGGGACTTGCCAAATTCTCTAGGACCTGACTTCAGCAATTGCTGATAATTCTTGGTCACATCGTCTTGTAGGAGTGCTTCCTTCACTTCCCTCAGGAGTTGGTCGTCATTAACGGGCGACTCATGGGAGGCCTCGACTGCATTGATTGCAAAAAACTCCGGTTTCAACAAAGTTTGATCCCGATTATCGAGGTTCACCCCCTCCTCATGGTCTGGCCTCCTGGACAAAGGGTCGGCGGTAAGCATTGTTTTTCCTGGCTTATGGCGCAAAAGAAAATTGAATCGCATGAGGTACAGAGCCCATCTTGCTTGTCTCCTGGTCAACTTCTGGGCGGTCTTGAAGTAAGTCAGATTAAGATGATCTGACCAGATCTTGAATTTGTCCGAATGTCCCTCCAAATAATGCCTATACTCCTCGAGTGCTCGAATGATAGCAAGCATCTCTTTGTCATATATCTCATAGTTCCGCTGATGAACATCGAGTGACTTTGAGTAAAAGGCAACTGGGTGCCACAACTTGTCAGTTGGGTCCAATTGAGAGAGAACTGCGCCAGTCACAAAGTCGCTGGCATCAGTCTCAAGTCTAAACGGGGACGTTGCATCCGGGATTCGAAGGATGGGTGCTGAGGTAAAAGTCTCTTTCAGACCATTAAATGCCTCTTCCTGCGCCACATCCCACACCCATGGTTGATCCTTCTTGGTCAACGTAGTGAGCGGTTTGGCATACTTGGCAAAGTCCTTGATGAATCTTCGATAGAAGTTCGCAAAGCCTAAGAAAGCTTGGACTTGTTTGACCTTAGTAGGCCGTGGCCACTCAGCTACTCCTGAAAGTTTCTTTGGGTCCATCTCGATATGTCCTTTGGAGATAATCATGCCGAGGTACTCAATGCTGCTTTTTTCAAAGGAGCATTTTTCCGGTTTGGCAAATAGATTGTTCTCCCTCAGCCGCTTCAGGACTTCCTTTGTAAGCTTACGATGTTCCTTGAGATCATTCGAACAGATGAGAATGTCATCAAGGTAGACTATGACTT